>NW_027617950.1:0-91053 GCF_964187855.1 Myxine glutinosa | reverse complement strand
TGGTTTTTCGACACTAACACAAGTGCAAAAAGTGTTTTTTCCACACTAATACAAGTGCAAAAGTGGTTTCCTGCACCAACACAAGTGCAAAAAGTGGTTTTTCAACACTAACACAAGTGCGAAAAGTGGTTTTTCAACACTATCACAAGTGCAAAAAGTGTTTTTTCAACACTAACACAAGTGCGAAAAGTGGTTTTTCCACACTAATACAAGTGCAAAAGTGGTTTCCTGCACCAACACAAGTGCGAAAAGTGGTTTTTCAACACTAACACAAGTGCGAAAAGTGGTTTTTCAACACTAATACAATTGCAAAAGTGGTTTCCTGCACCAACACAAATGCGAAAAGTGGTTTTTCAACACTAACACAAGTGCGAAAAGTGGTTTTTCCACACTAATACAATTGCAAAAGTGGTTTCCTGCACCAACACAAGTGCGAAAAGTGGTTTTTCGACACTAACACAAGTGCGAAAAGTGGTTTTCAACACTATCACAAGTGCAAAAAGTGTTTTTTCCACACTAATACAAGTGCAAAAGTGGTTTCCTGCACCAACACAAGTGCGAAAAGTGGTTTTTCAACACTAACACAAGTGCGAAAAGTGGTTTTTCAACACTAACACAAGTGCGAAAAGTGTTTTTTTCCACACTAATACAAGTGCAAAAGTGGTTTCCTGCACCAACACAAGTGCGAAAAGTGGTTTTTCAACACTAACACAAGTGCGAAAAGTGGTTTTTCAACACCAACACAAGTGCGAAAAGTGGTTTTTCAACACTAACACAAGTGCGAAAAGTGTTTTTCCACACTAATACAAGTGCAAAAGTGGTTTCCTGCACAAACACAAGTGCGAAAAGTGGTTTTTCAACACCAACACAAGTGCGAAAAGTGGTTTTTCAACACTAACACAAGTGCGAAAAGTGGTTTTCAACACTAACACAAGTGCGAAAAGTGGTTTTTCAACACTAACACAAGTGCGAAAAGTGGTTTTCCCACATGAATACAAGTGCAAAAGTGGTTTCCTGCACCAACACAAGTGCGAAAAGTGGTTTTTCAACACTATCACAAGTGCAAAAAGTGTTTTTTCACACTAATACAAGTGCAAAAGTGGTTTCCTGCACCAACACAAGTGCGAAAAGTTGTTTTTCAACACTATCACAAGTGCGAAAAGTGGTTTTTCAACACTAACACAAGTGCGAAAAGTGGTTTTTCAACACTAACACAAGTGCGAAAAGTGGTTTTTCCACACTAATACAAGTGCAAAAGTGGTTTCCTGCACCAACACAAGTGCAAAAAGTGGTTTTTCAACACTAACACAAGTTCGAAAAGTGGTTTTTCAACACTATCACAAGTGCAAAAAGTGTTTTTTCCACACTAATACAAGTGCAAAAGTGGTTTCCTGCACCAACACAAGTGCGAAAAGTGGTTTTTCAACACTAACACAAGTGCGAAAAGTGGTTTTCAACACTATCACAAGTGCAAAAAGTGTTTTTCAACACTAACACAAGTGCGAAAAGTGGTTTTTCCACACTAATACAAGTGCAAAAGTGGTTTCCTGCACCAACACAAGTGCGAAAAGTGGTTTTTCAACACTAACACAAGTGCGAAAAGTGGTTTTTCAACACTAATACAATTGCAAAAGTGGTTTCCTGCACCAACACAAATGCGAAAAGTGGTTTTTCAACACTAACACAAGTGCGAAAAGTGGGTTTTCCACACTAATACAAGTGCAAAAGTGGTTTCCTGCACCAACACAATGCGAAAAGTGGTTTTTCAACACTAACACAAGTGCGAAAAGTGGTTTTTCAACACTATCACATGTGCAAAAAGTGTTTTTTCCACACTAATACAAGTGCAAAAGTGGTTTCCTGCACCAACACAAGTGCGAAAAGTGGTTTTTCAACACTAACACAAGTGCGAAAAGTGGTTTTTCAACACTAACACAAGTGCGAAAAGTGGTTTTTCAACACTATCACAAGTGCAAAAAGTGTTTTTTCCACACTAATACAAGTGCAAAAGTGGTTTCCTGCACCAACACAAGTGCAAAAAGTGGTTTTTCCACACTAATACAAGTGCAAAAGTGGTTTCCTCCATCAACACAAGTGCGAAAAGTGGTTTTTCAACACTAACACAAGTGCGAAAAGTGGTTTTTCAACACTATCACAAGTGCAAAAAGTGTTTTTTCCACACTAATACAAGTGCAAAAGTGGTTTCCTGCACCAACACATGTGTGAAAAGTGGTTTTTCAACACTATCACAAGTGCGAAAAGTGGTTTTTCAACACTAACACAAGTGCGAAAAGTGGTTTTTCAACACTAACACAAGTGCGAAAAGTGGTTTTTCCACACTAATACAAGTGCAAAAGTGGTTTCCTGCACCAACACAAGTGCGAAAAGTGGTTTTTCAACACTAACACAAGTGCGAAAAGTGGTTTTTCAACAGTATCACAAGTGCAAAAAGTGTTTTTTCCACACTAATACAAGTGCAAAAGTGGTTTCCTGCACCAACACAAGTGCAAAAAGTGGTTTTTCAACACTAACACAAGTGCGAAAAGTGGTTTTTCAACACTATCACAAGTGCAACAAGTGTTTTTTCAACACTAACACAAGTGCGAAAAGTGGTTTTTCCACACTAATACAAGTGCAAAAGTGGTTTCCTGCACCAACACAAGTGCGAAAAGTGGTTTTTCAACACTAACACAAGTGCGAAAAGTGGTTTTTCAACACTAATACAATTGCAAAAGTGGTTTCCTGCACCAACACAAATGCGAAAAGTGGTTTTTCAACACTAACACAAGTGCGAAAAGTGGTTTTTCCACACTAATACAATTGCAAAAGTGGTTTCCTGCACCAACACAAGTGCGAAAAGTGGTTTTTCGACACTAACACAAGTGCGAAAAGTGGTTTTCAACGCTATCACAAGTGCAAAAAGTGTTTTTTCCACACTAATACAAGTGCAAAAGTGGTTTCCTGCACCAACACAAGTGCGAAAAGTGGTTTTTCAACACTAACACAAGTGCGAAAAGTGGTTTTTCAACACTAACACAAGTGCGAAAAGTGTTTTTTCCACACTAATACAAGTGCAAAAGTGGTTTCCTGCACCAACACAAGTGCGAAAAGTGGTTTTCAACACTAACACAAGTGCGAAAGTGGTTTTTCAACACCAACACAAGTGCGAAAAGTGGTTTTTCAACACTAACACAAGTGCGAAAAGTGGTTTTTCCACACTAATACAAGTGCAAAAGTGGTTTCCTGCACCAACACAAGTGCAAAAAGTGGTTTTTCAACACTAACACAAGTGTGAAAAGTAGTTTTTCAACACTATCGCAAGTGCAAAAAGTGTTTTTTCCACACTAATACAAGTGCAAAAGTGGTTTCCTGCACCAACACAAGTGCGAAAAGTGGTTTTTCAACACTATCACAAGTGCGAAAAGTGGTTTTTCAACACTAACACAAGTGCGAAAAGTGGTTTTTCCACACTAATACAAGTGCAAAAGTGGTTTCCTGCATCAACACAAGTGCGAAAAGTGGTTTTTCAACACTAACACAAGTGCGAAAAGTGGTTTTTCAACACTATCACAAGTGCAAAAAGTGTTTTTCCACACTAATACAAGTGCAAAAGTGGTTTCCTGCACCAACACAAGTGCGAAAAGTTGTTTTTCAACACTATCACAAGTGCGAAAAGTGGTTTTTCAACACTAACACAAGTGCGAAAAGTGGTTTTTCAACACTAACACAAGTGCGAAAAGTGGTTTTTCCACACTAATACAAGTGCAAAAGTGGTTTCCTGCACCAACACAAGTGCAAAAAGTGGTTTTTCAACACTAACACAAGTTCGAAAAGTGGTTTTTCAACACTATCACAAGTGCAAAAAGTGTTTTTTCCACACTAATACAAGTGCAAAAGTGGTTTCCTGCACCAACACAAGTGCGAAAAGTGGTTTTTCAACACTAACACAAGTGCGAAAAGTGGTTTTTCAACACTATCACAAGTGCAAAAAGTGTTTTTTCAACACTAACACAAGTGCGAAAAGTGGTTTTTCCACACTAATACAAGTGCAAAAGTGGTTTCCTGCACCAACACAAGTGCGAAAAGTGGTTTTTCAACACTAACACAAGTGCGAAAAGTGGTTTTTCAACACTAATACAATTGCAAAAGTGGTTTCCTGCACCAACACAAATGCGAAAAGTGGTTTTTCAACACTAACACAAGTGCGAAAAGTGGTTTTTCCACACTAATACAAGTGCAAAAGTGGTTTCCTGCACCAACACAATTGCGAAAAGTGGTTTTTCAACACTAACACAAGTGCGAAAAGTGGTTTTTCAACACTATCACATGTGCAAAAAGTGTTTTTTCCACACTAATACAAGTGCAAAAGTGGTTTCCTGCACCAACACAAGTGCGAAAAGTGGTTTTTCAACACTAACACAAGTGCGAAAAGTGGTTTTTCAACACTAACACAAGTGCGAAAAGTGGTTTTTCCACACTAATACAAGTGCAAAAGTGGTTTCCTGCACCAACACAAGTGCAAAAAGTGGTTTTTCCACACTAATACAAGTGCAAAAGTGGTTTCCTGCATCAACACAAGTGCGAAAAGTGGTTTTTCAACACTAACACAAGGGCGAAAAGTGGTTTTTCAACACTATCACAAGTGCAAAAAGTGTTTTTTCCACACTAATACAAGTGCAAAAGTGGTTTCCTGCACAAACACATGTGTGAAAAGTGGTTTTTCACACTATCACAAGTGCGAAAAGTGGTTTTTCAACACTAACACAAGTGCGAAAAGTGGTTTTTCAACACTAACACAAGTGCGAAAAGTGGTTTTTCCACACTAATACAAGTGCAAAAGTGGTTTCCTGCACCAACACAAGTGCGAAAAGTGGTTTTTCAACACTAACACAAGTGCGAAAAGTGGTTTTTCAACACTATCACAAGTGCAAAAAGTGTTTTTTCCACACTAATACAAGTGCAAAAGTGGTTTCCTGCACCAACACAAGTGCGAAAAGTGGTTTTTCAACACTAACACAAGTGCGAAAAGTGGTTTTTCAACACTATCACAAGTGCAAAAAGTGTTTTTTCCACACTAATACAAGTGCAAAAGTGGTTTCCTGCACCAATACAAGTGCAAAAAGTGGTTTTTCAACACTAACACAAGTGCGAAAAGTGGTTTTTCAACACTATCACAAGTGCAAAAAGTGTTTTTTCAACACTAACACAAGTGCGAAAAGTGGTTTTTCCACACTAATACAAGTGCAAAAGTGGTTTCCTGCACCAACACAAGTGCGAAAAGTGGTTTTTCAACACTAACACAAGTGCGAAAAGTGGTTTTTCAACACTAATACAATTGCAAAAGTGGTTTCCTGCACCAAAAGTCGTGTCCTTCCCCCTCTCTCCCCATCTTGTCTACCGCTCCCGATGTTATATGTTTTATGTGTCGGTTTGTCTTTCTGTGTGATTAATGTTCACTCTTTCACGAGCCTCGATCTTGTATACAAAAAAAAAAAAAAAAAAAAAAAAAAAAACACAAATACGAAAAGTGGTTTTTCAACACTAACACAAGTGCGAAAAGTGGTTTTTCCACACTAATACAATTGCAAAAGTGGTTTCCTGCACCAACACAAGTGCGAAAAGTGGTTTTTCGACACTAACACAAGTGCGAAAAGTGGTTTTCAACACTATCACAAGTGCAAAAAGTGTTTTTTCCACACTAATACAAGTGCAAAAGTGGTTTCCTGCACCAACACAAGTGCGAAAAGTGGTTTTTCAACACTAACACAAGTGCGAAAAGTGGTTTTTCAACACTAACACAAGTGCGAAAAGTGTTTTTTCCACACTAATACAAGTGCAAAAGTGGTTTCCTGCACCAACACAAGTGCGAAAAGTGGTTTTTCAACACTAAGACAAGTGCGAAAAGTGGTTTTTCAACACCAACACAAGTGCGAAAAGTGGTTTTTCAACACTAACACAAGTGCGAAAAGTGTTTTTTCCACACTAATACAAGTGCAAAAGTGGTTTCCTGCACCAACACAAGTGCGAAAAGTGGTTTTTCAACACTAACACAAGTGCGAAAAGTGGTTTTTCAACACTATCACAAGTGCAAAAAGTGTTTTTTCCACACTAATACAAGTGCAAAAGTGATTTCCTGCACCAACACAAGTGCGAAAAGTGGTTTTTCAACACTAACACAAGTGCAAAAAGTGGTTTTTCAACACTAACACAAGTGCGAAAAGTGGTTTTCAACACTAACACAAGTGCGAAAAGTGGTTTTTAAACACTAACACAAGTGCAAAAAGTGTTTTTTCCACACTAATACAAGTGCAAAAGTGGTTTCCTGCACCAACACAAGTGCGAAAAGTGGTTTTTCAACACTAACACAAGTGCGAAAAGTGGGTTTTCCACACTAATACAAGTGCAAAAGTGGTTTCCTGCATCAACACAAGTGCGAAAAGTGGTTTTTCAACACTAACACAAGTGTGAAAAGTAGTTTTTCAACACTATCACAAGTGCGAAAAGTGGTTTTTCAACACTAACACAAGTGCGAAAAGTGGTTTCCTGCACTAACACAAGTGCAAAAGTGGTTTTTCAACACTAACACAAGTGCGAAAAGTGGTTTTTCAACACTAACACAAGTGCGAAAAGTGGTTTTTCAACACTATCACAAGTCCAAAAAGTGGTTTTTCCACACTAATACAAGTGCAAAAGTGGTTTCCTGCACCAACACAAGTGCGAAAAGTGGTTTTTCAACACTAACACAAGTGCGAAAAGTGGTTTTTCAACACTAACACAAGTGCGAAAAGTGGTTTTTCAACACTAACACAAGTGCGAAAAGTGGTTTTTCAACACTAACACAAGTGCGAAAAGTGGTTTTTCAACACTAACACAAGTGCGAAAAGTGGTTTTTCAACACTATCACAAGTGCAAAAAGTGGTTTTTCCACACTAATACAAGTGCAAAAGTGGTTTCCTGCACCAACACAAGTGCGAAAAGTGGTTTTTCAACACTAACACAAGTGTGAAAAGTAGTTTTTCAACACTATCGCAAGTGCAAAAGTGTTTTTTCCACACTAATACAAGTGCAAAAGTGGTTTCCTGCACCAACACAAGTGCGAAAAGTGGTTTTTCAACACTATCACAAGTGCGAAAAGTGGTTTTTCAACACTAACACAAGTGCGAAAAGTGGTTTTCCACACTAATACAAGTGCAAAAGTGGTTTCCTGCACCAACACAAGTGCGAAAAGTGGTTTTTCAACACTAACACAAGTGCGAAAAGTGGTTTTTCAACACTATCACAAGTGCAAAAAGTGTTTTTTCCACACTAATACAAGTGCAAAAGTGGTTTCCTGCACCAACACAAGTGCGAAAAGTGGTTTTTCAACACTAACACAAGTGCGAAAAGTGGTTTTTCAACACTAACACAAGTGCGAAAAGTGGTTTTTCAACACTATCACAAGTGCAAAAAGTGTTTTTTCCACACTAATACAAGTGCAAAAGTGGTTACCTGCACCAACACAAGTGCAAAAAGTGGTTTTTCAACACTAACACAAGTGCGAAAAGTGGTTTTTCAACACTATCACAAGTGCAAAAAGTGTTTTTTCAACACTAACACAAGTGCGAAAAGTGGTTTTTCCACACTAATACAAGTGCAAAAGTGGTTTCCTGCACCAACACAAGTGCGAAAAGTGGTTTTTCAACACTAACACAAGTGCGAAAAGTGGTTTTTCAACACTAATACAATTGCAAAAGTGGTTTCCTGCACCAAAAGTCGTGTCCTTCCCCTCTCTCCCCATCTTGTCTACCGCTCCCGATGTTATATGTTTTATGTGTCGGTTTGTCTTTCTGTGTGATTAATGTTCGCTCTTTCACGAGCCTCGATCTTGTATACAAAAAAAAAAACAAACAAAAAAAAAAAACACAAATACGAAAAGTGGTTTTTCAACACTAACACAAGTGCGAAAAGTGGTTTTTTCACACTAATACAATTGCAAAAGTGGTTTCCTGCACCAACACAAGTGCGAAAAGTGGTTTTTCGACACTAACACAAGTGCGAAAAGTGGTTTTCAACACTATCACAAGTGCAAAAAGTGTTTTTTCCACACTAATACAAGTGCAAAAGTGGTTTCCTGCACCAACACAAGTGCGAAAAGTGGTTTTTCAACACTAACACAAGTGCGAAAAGTGGTTTTTCAACACTAACACAAGTGCGAAAAGTGTTTTTTCCACACTAATACAAGTGCAAAAGTGGTTTCCTGCACCAACACAAGTGCGAAAAGTGGTTTTTCAACACTAAGACAAGTGCGAAAAGTGGTTTTTCAACACCAACACAAGTGCGAAAAGTGGTTTTTCAACACTAACACAAGTGCGAAAAGTGTTTTTTCCACACTAATACAAGTGCAAAAGTGGTTTCCTGCACCAACACAAGTGCGAAAAGTGGTTTTTCAACACTAACACAAGTGCGAAAAGTGGTTTTTCAACACTATCACAAGTGCAAAAAGTGTTTTTTCCACACTAATACAAGTGCAAAAGTGGTTTCCTGCACCAACACAAGTGCGAAAGTGGTTTTTCAACACTAACACAAGTGCAAAAAGTGGTTTTTCAACACTAACACAAGTGCGAAAAGTGGTTTTTCAACACTAACACAAGTGCGAAAAGTGGTTTTTAAACACTAACACAAGTGCAAAAAGTGTTTTTTCCACACTAATACAAGTGCAAAAGTGGTTTCCTGCACCAACACAAGTGCGAAAAGTGGTTTTTCAACACTAACACAAGTGCGAAAAGTGGGTTTTCCACACTAATACAAGTGCAAAAGTGGTTTCCTGCATCAACACAAGTGCGAAAAGTGGTTTTTCAACACTAACACAAGTGTGAAAAGTAGTTTTTCAACACTATCACAAGTGCGAAAAGTGGTTTTTCAACACTAACACAAGTGCGAAAAGTGGTTTCCTGCACTAACACAAGTGCAAAAGTGGTTTTTCAACACTAACACAAGTGCGAAAAGTGGTTTTTCAACACTAACACAAGTGCGAAAAGTGGTTTTTCAACACTATCACAAGTGCAAAAAGTGGTTTTTCCACACTAATACAAGTGCAAAAGTGGTTTCCTGCACCAACACAAGTGCGAAAAGTGGTTTTTCAACACTAACACAAGTGCGAAAAGTGGTTTTTCAACACTAACACAAGTGCGAAAAGTGGTTTTTCAACACTAACACAAGTGCGAAAAGTGGTTTTTCAACACTAACACAAGTGCGAAAAGTGGTTTTTCAACACTAACACAAGTGCGAAAAGTGGTTTTTCAACACTATCACAAGTGCAAAAAGTGGTTTTTCCACACTAATACAAGTGCAAAAGTGGTTTCCTGCACCAACACAAGTGCGAAAAGTGGTTTTTCAACACTAATACAAGTGCGAAAAGTGGTTTTTCAACACTAACACAAGTGCGAAAAGTGGTTTTTCCACACTAACACAAGTGCAAAAAGTGGTTTTTCCACTCTAATACAAGTGCAAAAGTGGTTTCCTGCACCAACACAAGTGCGAAAAGTGGTTTTTCGACACTAACACAAGTGCGAAATGTGGTTTTTCAACACTATCACAAGTGCAAAAAGTGTTTTTTCCACACTAATACAAGTGCAAAAGTGGTTTCCTGCACCAACACAATTGCGAAAAGTGGTTTTTCAACACTAACACAAGTGCGAAAAGTGGTTTTTCAACACTATCACATGTGCAAAAAGTGTTTTTTCCACACTAATACAAGTGCAAAAGTGGTTTCCTGCACCAACACAAGTGCGAAAAGTGGTTTTTCAACAGTAACACAAGTGCGAAAAGTGGTTTTTCCACACTAATACAAGTGCAAAAGTGGTTTCCTGCACCAACACAAGTGCGAAAAGTGGTTTTTCAACACTAACACAAGTGCGAAAAGTGGTTTTTCAACACTAACACAAGTGCGAAAAGTGGTTTTTCAACACTAACACAAGTGCGAAAAGTGGTTTTTCAACACCAACACAAGTACGAAAAGTGGTTTTTCAACACTAATACAAGTGCAAAAGTGGTTTCCTGCACCAACACAAGTGCGGAAAGTGGTTTTTCAACACTAACACAAGTGCGAAAAGTGGTTTTTCAACACTATCACAAGTGCAAAAAGTGGTTTTTCCACACTAATACAAGTGCAAAAGTGGTTTCCTGCACCAACACAAGTGCGAAAAGTGGTTTTTCAACACTAACACAAGTGCGAAAAGTGGTTTTTCAACACTAACACAAGTGCGAAAAGTGGTTTTTCCACACTAATACAAGTGCAAAAGTGGTTTCCTGCACCAACACAAGTGTGAAAAGTGGTTTTTCAACACTAACACAAGTGCGAAAAGTAGTTTTTCAACACTAACACAACTGCGAAAAGTGGTTTTTCCACACTAATACAAGTGCAAAAGTGGTTTCCTGCACCAACACAAGTGCGAAAAGTGGTTTTTCAACACTAACACAAGTGTGAAAAGTAGTTTTTCAACACTATCGCAAGTGCAAAAAGTGTTTTTTCCACACTAATACAAGTGCAAAAGTGGTTTCCTGCACCAACACAAGTGCGAAAAGTGGTTTTTCAACACTATCACAAGTGCGAAAAGTGGTTTTTCAACACTAACACAAGTGCGAAAAGTGGTTTTCCACACTAATACAAGTGCAAAAGTGGTTTCCTGCATCAACACAAGTGCGAAAAGTGGTTTTTCAACACTAACACAAGTGCGAAAAGTGGTTTTTCAACACTATCACAAGTGCAAAAAGTGTTTTTCCACACTAATACAAGTGCAAAAGTGGTTTCCTGCACCAACACAAGTGCGAAAAGTTGTTTTTCAACACTATCACAAGTGCGAAAAGTGGTTTTTCAACACTAACACAAGTGCGAAAAGTGGTTTTTCAACACTAACACAAGTGCGAAAAGTGGTTTTTCCACACTAATACAAGTGCAAAAGTGGTTTCCTGCACCAACACAAGTGCAAAAAGTGGTTTTTCAACACTAACACAAGTTCGAAAAGTGGTTTTTCAACACTATCACAAGTGCAAAAAGTGTTTTTTCCACACTAATACAAGTGCAAAAGTGGTTTCCTGCACCAACACAAGTGCGAAAAGTGGTTTTTCAACACTAACACAAGTGCGAAAAGTGGTTTTTCAACACTATCACAAGTGAAAAAAGTGTTTTTTCAACACTAACACAAGTGCGAAAAGTGGTTTTTCCACACTAATACAAGTGCAAAAGTGGTTTCCTGCACCAACACAAGTGCGAAAAGTGGTTTTTCAACACTAACACAAGTGCGAAAAGTGGTTTTTCAACACTAATACAATTGCAAAAGTGGTTTCCTGCACCAACACAAATGCGAAAAGTGGTTTTTCCACACTAATACAAGTGCAAAAGTGGTTTCCTGCACCAACACAATTGCGAAAAGTGGTTTTTCAACACTAACACAAGTGCGAAAAGTGGTTTTTCAACCCTATCACATGTGCAAAAAGTGTTTTTTCCACACTAATACAAGTGCAAAAGTGGTTTCCTGTACCAACACAAGTGCGAAAAGTGGTTTTTCAACACTAACACAAGTGCGAAAAGTGGTTTTTCAACACTAACACAAGTGCGAAAAGTGGTTTTTCAACACTATCACAAGTGCAAAAAGTGTTTTTTCCACACTAATACAAGTGCAAAAGTGGTTTCCTGCACCAACACAAGTGCAAAAAGTGTTTTTTCCACACTAATACAAGTGCAAAAGTGGTTTCCTGCATCAACACAAGTGCGAAAAGTGGTTTTTCAACACTAACACAAGTGCGAAAAGTGGTTTTTCAACACTATCACAAGTGCAAAAAGTGTTTTTCAACACTATCACAAGTGCAAAAAGTGTTTTTTCCACACTAATACAAGTGCAAAAGTGGTTTCCTGCACCAACACATGTGTGAAAAGTGGTTTTTCAACACTATCACAAGTGCGAAAAGTGGTTTTTCAACACTAACACAAGTGCGAAAAGTGTTTTTTCAACACTAACACAAGTGCGAAAAGTGGTTTTTCCACACTAATACAAGTGCAAAAGTGGTTTCCTGCACCAACACAAGTGCGAAAAGTGGTTTTTCAACACTAACACAAGTGCAAAAAGTGTTTTTTCCACACTAATACAAGTGCAAAAGTGGTTTCCTGCACCAACACAAGTGCAAAAAGTGGTTTTTCAACACTAACACAAGTGCGAAAAGTGGTTTTTCAACACTATCACAAGTGCAAAAAGTGTTTTTTCAACACTAACACAAGTGCGAAAAGTGGTTTTTCCACACTAATACAAGTGCAAAAGTGGTTTCCTGCACCAACACAAGTGCGAAAAGTGGTTTTTCAACACTAACACAAGTGCGAAAAGTGGTTTTTCAACACTAATACAATTGCAAAAGTGGTTTCCTGCACCAACACAAATGCGAAAGTGGTTTTTCGACACTAACACAAGTGCAAAAGTGTTTTTTCCACACTAATACAAGTGCAAAAGTGGTTTCCTGCACCAACACAAGTGCAAAAAGTGGTTTTTCAACACTAACACAAGTGCGAAAAGTGGTTTTTCAACACTATCACAAGTGCAAAAAGTGTTTTTTCAACACTAACACAAGTGCGAAAAGTGGTTTTTCCACACTAATACAAGTGCAAAAGTGGTTTCCTGCACCAACACAAGTGCGAAAAGTGGTTTTTCAACACTAACACAAGTGCGAAAAGTGGTTTTTCAACACTAATACAATTGCAAAAGTGGTTTCCTGCACCAACACAAATGCGAAAAGTGGTTTTTCAACACTAACACAAGTGCGAAAAGTGGTTTTTCCACACTAATACAATTGCAAAAGTGGTTTCCTGCACCAACACAAGTGCGAAAAGTGGTTTTTCGACACTAACACAAGTGCGAAAAGTGGTTTTCAACACTATCACAAGTGCAAAAAGTGTTTTTTCCACACTAATACAAGTGCAAAAGTGGTTTCCTGCACCAACACAAGTGCGAAAAGTGGTTTTTCAACACTAACACAAGTGCGAAAAGTGGTTTTTCAACACTAACACAAGTGCGAAAAGTGTTTTTTCCACACTAATACAAGTGCAAAAGTGGTTTCCTGCACCAACACAAGTGCGAAAAGTGGTTTTTCAACACTAACACAAGTGCGAAAAGTGGTTTTTCAACACCAACACAAGTGCGAAAAGTGGTTTTTCAACACTAACACAAGTGCGAAAAGTGGTTTTTCCACACTAATACAAGTGCAAAAGTGGTTTCCTGCACAAACACAAGTGCGAAAAGTGGTTTTTCAACACCAACACAAGTGCGAAAAGTGGTTTTTCAACACTAACACAAGTGCGAAAAGTGGTTTTTCAACACTAACACAAGTGCGAAAAGTGGTTTTTCAACACTAACACAAGTGCGAAAAGTGGTTTTCCCACATGAATACAAGTGCAAAAGTGGTTTCCTGCACCAACAGAAGTGCGAAAAGTGGTTTTTCAACACTAACACAAGTGCGTAAAGTGGTTTTTCAACACTATCACAAGTGCAAAAAGTGTTCCACACTAATATAAGTGCAAAAGTGGTTTCCTGCACCAACACAAGTGCGAAAAGTGGTTTTTCAACACTAACACAAGTGCGAAAAGTGGTTTTTCAACACTATCACAAGTGCAAAAAGTGTTTTTTCCACACTAATACAATTGCAAAAGTGGTTTCCTGCACCAACACAAATGCGAAAAGTGGTTTTTCAACACTAACACAAGTGCGAAAAGTGGTTTTTCCACACTAATACAAGTGCAAAAGTGGTTTCCTGCACCAACACAATTGCGAAAAGTGGTTTTTCAACACTAACACAAGTGCGAAAAGTGGTTTTTCAACACTATCACATGTGCAAAAAGTGTTTTTTCCACACTAATACAAGTGCAAAAGTGGTTTCCTGCACCAACACAAGTGCGAAAAGTGGTTTTTCAACACTAACACAAGTGCGAAAAGTGGTTTTTCAACACTAACACAAGTGCGAAAAGTGGTTTTTCAACACTATCACAAGTGCAAAAAGTGTTTTTTCCACACTAATACAAGTGCAAAAGTGGTTTCCTGCACCAACACAAGTGCAAAAAGTGGTTTTTCCACACTAATACAAGTGCAAAAGTGGTTTCCTGCATCAACACAAGTGCGAAAAGTGGTTTTTCAACACTAACACAAGTGCGAAAAGTGGTTTTTCAACACTATCACAAGTGCAAAAAGTGTTTTTCAACACTATCACAAGTGCAAAAAGTGTTTTTTCCACACTAATACAAGTGCAAAAGTGGTTTCCTGCACCAACACATGTGTGAAAAGTGGTTTTTCAACACTATCACAAGTGCGAAAAGTGGTTTTTCAACACTAACACAAGTGTGAAAAGTGGTTTTTCAACACTAACACAAGTGCGAAAAGTGGTTTTTCCACACTAATACAAGTGCAAAAGTGGTTTCATGCACCAACGCAAGTGCGAAAAGTGGTTTTTCAACTCTAACACAAGTGCGAAAAGTGGTTTTTCAACACTAATACAAGTGCAAAAGTGGTTTCCTGCACCAACACAAGTGCAAAAAGTGGTTTTTCAACACTAACACAAGTTCGAAAAGTGGTTTTTCAACACTATCACAAGTGCAAAAAGTGTTTTTTCCACACTAATACAAGTGCAAAAGTGGTTTCCTGCACCAACACAAGTGCGAAAAGTGGTTTTTCAACACTAACACAAGTGCGAAAAGTGGTTTTTCAACACTATCACAAGTGCAAAAAGTGTTTTTTCAACACTAACACAAGTGCGAAAAGTGGTTTTTCCACACTAATACAAGTGCAAAAGTGGTTTCCTGCACCAACACAAGTGCGAAAAGTGGTTTTTCAACACTAACACAAGTGCGAAAAGTGGTTTTTCAACACTAATACAATTGCAAAAGTGGTTTCCTGCACCAACACAAATGCGAAAAGTGGTTTTTCAACACTAACACAAGTGCGAAAAGTGGTTTTTCCACACTAATACAAGTGCAAAAGTGGTTTCCTGCACCAACACAATTGCGAAAAGTGGTTTTTCAACACTAACACAAGTGCGAAAAGTGGTTTTTCAGCACTATCACATGTGCAAAAAGTGTTTTTTCCACACTAATACAAGTGCAAAAGTGGTTTCCTGCACCAACACAAGTGCGAAAAGTGGTTTTTCAACACTAACACAAGTGCGAAAAGTGGTTTTTCAACACTAACACAAGTGCGAAAAGTGGTTTTTCCACACTAATACAAGTGCAAAAGTGGTTTCCTGCACCAACACAAGTGCAAAAAGTGGTTTTTCCACACTAATACAAGTGCAAAAGTGGTTTCCTGCATCAACACAAGTGCGAAAAGTGGTTTTTCAACACTAACACAAGGGCGAAAAGTGGTTTTTCAACACTATCACAAGTGCAAAAAGTGTTTTTTCCACACTAATACAAGTGCAAAAGTGGTTTCCTGCACAAACACATGTGTGAAAAGTGGTTTTTCAACACTATCACAAGTGCGAAAAGTGGTTTTTCAACACTAACACAAGTGCGAAAAGTGGTTTTTCAACACTAACACAAGTGCGAAAAGTGGTTTTTCCACACTAATACAAGTGCAAAAGTGGTTTCCTGCACCAACACAAGTGCGAAAAGTGGTTTTTCAACACTAACACAAGTGCGAAAAGTGGTTTTTCAACACTATCACAAGTGCAAAAAGTGTTTTTTCCACACTAATACAAGTGCAAAAGTGGTTTCCTGCACCAACACAAGTGCGAAAAGTGGTTTTTCAACACTAACACAAGTGCGAAAAGTGGTTTTTCAACACTATCACAAGTGCAAAAAGTGTTTTTTCCACACTAATACAAGTGCAAAAGTGGTTTCCTGCACCAACACAAGTGCAAAAAGTGGTTTTTCAACACTAACACAAGTGCGAAAAGTGGTTTTTCAACACTATCACAAGTGCAAAAAGTGTTTTTTCAACACTAACACAAGTGCGAAAAGTGGTTTTTCCACACTAATACAAGTGCAAAAGTGGTTTCCTGCACCAACACAAGTGCGAAAAGTGGTTTTTCAACACTAACACAAGTGCGAAAAGTGGTTTTTCAACACTAATACAATTGCAAAAGTGGTTTCCTGCACCAAAAGTCGTGTCCTTCCCCCTCTCTCCCCATCTTGTCTACCGCTCCCGATGTTATATGTTTTATGTGTCGGTTTGTCTTTCTGTGTGATTAATGTTCGCTCTTTCACGAGCCTCGATCTTGTATACAAAAAAAAAAAAAAAAAAAAAAAAAAAAAACACAAATACGAAAAGTGGTTTTTCAACACTAACACAAGTGCGAAAAGTGGTTTTTCCACACTAATACAATTGCAAAAGTGGTTTCCTGCACCAACACAAGTGCGAAAAGTGGTTTTTCGACACTAACACAAGTGCGAAAAGTGGTTTTCAACACTATCACAAGTGCAAAAAGTGTTTTTTCCACACTAATACAAGTGCAAAAGTGGTTTCCTGCACCAACACAAGTGCGAAAAGTGGTTTTTCAACACTAACACAAGTGCGAAAAGTGGTTTTTCAACACTAACACAAGTGCGAAAAGTGTTTTTTCCACACTAATACAAGTGCAAAAGTGGTTTCCTGCACCAACACAAGTGCGAAAAGTGGTTTTTCAACACTAAGACAAGTGCGAAAAGTGGTTTTTCAACACCAACACAAGTGCGAAAAGTGGTTTTTCAACACTAACACAAGTGCGAAAAGTGTTTTTTCCACACTAATACAAGTGCAAAAGTGGTTTCCTGCACCAACACAAGTGCGAAAAGTGGTTTTTCAACACTAACACAAGTGCGAAAAGTGGTTTTTCAACACTATCACAAGTGCAAAAAGTGTTTTTTCCACACTAATACAAGTGCAAAAGTGGTTTCCTGCACCAACACAAGTGCGAAAAGTGGTTTTTCAACACTAACACAAGTGCAAAAAGTGGTTTTTCAACACTAACACAAGTGCGAAAAGTGGTTTTTCAACACTAACACAAGTGCGAAAAGTGGTTTTTAAACACTAACACAAGTGCAAAAAGTGTTTTTTCCACACTAATACAAGTGCAAAAGTGGTTTCCTGCACCAACACAAGTGCGAAAAGTGGTTTTTCAACACTAACACAAGTGCGAAAAGTGGGTTTTCCACACTAATACAAGTGCAAAAGTGGTTTCCTGCATCAACACAAGTGCGAAAAGTGGTTTTTCAACACTAACACAAGTGTGAAAAGTAGTTTTTCAACACTATCACAAGTGCGAAAAGTGGTTTTTCAACACTAACACAAGTGCGAAAAGTGGTTTCCTGCACTAACACAAGTGCAAAAGTGGTTTTTCAACACTAACACAAGTGCGAAAAGTGGTTTTTCAACACTAACACAAGTGCGAAAAGTGGTTTTTCAACACTATCACAAGTGCAAAAAGTGGTTTTTCCACACTAATACAAGTGCAAAAGTGGTTTCCTGCACCAACACAAGTGCGAAAAGTGGTTTTTCAACACTAACACAAGTGCGAAAAGTGGTTTTTCAACACTAACACAAGTGCGAAAAGTGGTTTTTCAACACTAACACAAGTGCGAAAAGTGGTTTTTCAACACTAACACAAGTGCGAAAAGTGGTTTTTCAACACTAACACAAGTGCGAAAAGTGGTTTTTCAACACTATCACAAGTGCAAAAAGTGGTTTTTCCACACTAATACAAGTGCAAAAGTGGTTTCCTGCACCAACACAAGTGCGAAAAGTGGTTTTTCAACACTAATACAAGTGCGAAAAGTGGTTTTTCAACACTAACACAAGTGCGAAAAGTGGTTTTTCCACACTAACACAAGTGCAAAAAGTGGTTTTTCCACTCTAATACAAGTGCAAAAGTGGTTTCCTGCACCAACACAAGTGCGAAAAGTGGTTTTTCGACACTAACACAAGTGCGAAATGTGGTTTTTCAACACTATCACAAGTGCAAAAAGTGTTTTTTCCACACTAATACAAGTGCAAAAGTGGTTTCCTGCACCAACACAATTGCGAAAAGTGGTTTTTCAACACTAACACAAGTGCGAAAAGTGGTTTTTCAACACTATCACATGTGCAAAAAGTGTTTTTTCCACACTAATACAAGTGCAAAAGTGGTTTCCTGCACCAACACAAGTGCGAAAAGTGGTTTTTCAACAGTAACACAAGTGCGAAAAGTGGTTTTTCCACACTAATACAAGTGCAAAAGTGGTTTCCTGCACCAACACAAGTGCGAAAAGTGGTTTTTCAACACTAACACAAGTGCGAAAAGTGGTTTTTCAACACTAACACAAGTGCGAAAAGTGGTTTTTCAACACTAACACAAGTGCGAAAAGTGGTTTTTCAACACCAACACAAGTACGAAAAGTGGTTTTTCAACACTAATACAAGTGCAAAAGTGGTTTCCTGCACCAACACAAGTGCGGAAAGTGGTTTTTCAACACTAACACAAGTGCGAAAAGTGGTTTTTCAACACTATCACAAGTGCAAAAAGTGGTTTTTCCACACTAATACAAGTGCAAAAGTGGTTTCCTGCACCAACACAAGTGCGAAAAGTGGTTTTTCAACACTAACACAAGTGCGAAAAGTGGTTTTTCAACACTAACACAAGTGCGAAAAGTGGTTTTTCCACACTAATACAAGTGCAAAAGTGGTTTCCTGCACCAACACAAGTGTGAAAAGTGGTTTTTCAACACTAACACAAGTGCGAAAAGTAGTTTTTCAACACTAACACAACTGCGAAAAGTGGTTTTTCCACACTAATACAAGTGCAAAAGTGGTTTCCTGCACCAACACAAGTGCGAAAAGTGGTTTTTCAACACTAACACAAGTGTGAAAAGTAGTTTTTCAACACTATCGCAAGTGCAAAAAGTGTTTTTTCCACACTAATACAAGTGCAAAAGTGGTTTCCTGCACCAACACAAGTGCGAAAAGTGGTTTTTCAACACTATCACAAGTGCGAAAAGTGGTTTTTCAACACTAACACAAGTGCGAAAAGTGGTTTTCCACACTAATACAAGTGCAAAAGTGGTTTCCTGCATCAACACAAGTGCGAAAAGTGGTTTTTCAACACTAACACAAGTGCGAAAAGTGGTTTTTCAACACTATCACAAGTGCAAAAAGTGTTTTTCCACACTAATACAAGTGCAAAAGTGGTTTCCTGCACCAACACAAGTGCGAAAAGTTGTTTTTCAACACTATCACAAGTGCGAAAAGTGGTTTTTCAACACTAACACAAGTGCGAAAAGTGGTTTTTCAACACTAACACAAGTGCGAAAAGTGGTTTTTCCACACTAATACAAGTGCAAAAGTGGTTTCCTGCACCAACACAAGTGCAAAAAGTGGTTTTTCAACACTAACACAAGTTCGAAAAGTGGTTTTTCAACACTATCACAAGTGCAAAAAGTGTTTTTTCCACACTAATACAAGTGCAAAAGTGGTTTCCTGCACCAACACAAGTGCGAAAAGTGGTTTTTCAACACTAACACAAGTGCGAAAAGTGGTTTTTCAACACTATCACAAGTGAAAAAAGTGTTTTTTCAACACTAACACAAGTGCGAAAAGTGGTTTTTCCACACTAATACAAGTGCAAAAGTGGTTTCCTGCACCAACACAAGTGCGAAAAGTGGTTTTTCAACACTAACACAAGTGCGAAAAGTGGTTTTTCAACACTAATACAATTGCAAAAGTGGTTTCCTGCACCAACACAAATGCGAAAAGTGGTTTTTCCACACTAATACAAGTGCAAAAGTGGTTTCCTGCACCAACACAATTGCGAAAAGTGGTTTTTCAACACTAACACAAGTGCGAAAAGTGGTTTTTCAACCCTATCACATGTGCAAAAAGTGTTTTTTCCACACTAATACAAGTGCAAAAGTGGTTTCCTGTACCAACACAAGTGCGAAAAGTGGTTTTTCAACACTAACACAAGTGCGAAAAGTGGTTTTTCAACACTAACACAAGTGCGAAAAGTGGTTTTTCAACACTATCACAAGTGCAAAAAGTGTTTTTTCCACACTAATACAAGTGCAAAAGTGGTTTCCTGCACCAACACAAGTGCAAAAAGTGGTTTTTCCACACTAATACAAGTGCAAAAGTGGTTTCCTGCATCAACACAAGTGCGAAAAGTGGTTTTTCAACACTAACACAAGTGCGAAAAGTGGTTTTTCAACACTATCACAAGTGCAAAAAGTGTTTTTCAACACTATCACAAGTGCAAAAAGTGTTTTTTCCACACTAATACAAGTGCAAAAGTGGTTTCCTGCACCAACACATGTGTGAAAAGTGGTTTTTCAACACTATCACAAGTGCGAAAAGTGGTTTTTCAACACTAACACAAGTGCGAAAAGTGGTTTTTCAACACTAACACAAGTGCGAAAAGTGGTTTTTCCACACTAATACAAGTGCAAAAGTGGTTTCCTGCACCAACACAAGTGCGAAAAGTGGTTTTTCAACACTAACACAAGTGCGAAAAGTGGTTTTTCAACACTATCACAAGTGCAAAAAGTGTTTTTTCCACACTAATACAAGTGCAAAAGTGGTTTCCTGCACCAACACAAGTGCAAAAAGTGGTTTTTCAACACTAACACAAGTGCGAAAAGTGGTTTTTCAACACTATCACAAGTGCAAAAAGTGTTTTTTCAACACTAACACAAGTGCGAAAAGTGGTTTTTCCACACTAATACAAGTGCAAAAGTGGTTTCCTGCACCAACACAAGTGCGAAAAGTGGTTTTTCAACACTAACACAAGTGCGAAAAGTGGTTTTTCAACACTAATACAATTGCAAAAGTGGTTTCCTGCACCAACACAAATGCGAAAAGTGGTTTTTCAACACTAACACAAGTGCGAAAAGTGGTTTTTCCACACTAATACAATTGCAAAAGTGGTTTCCTGCACCAACACAAGTGCGAAAAGTGGTTTTTCGACACTAACACAAGTGCGAAAAGTGGTTTTCAACACTATCACAAGTGCAAAAAGTGTTTTTTCCACACTAATACAAGTGCAAAAGTGGTTTCCTGCACCAACACAAGTGCGAAAAGTGGTTTTTCAACACTAACACAAGTGCGAAAAGTGGTTTTTCAACACTAACACAAGTGCGAAAAGTGTTTTTTCCACACTAATACAAGTGCAAAAGTGGTTTCCTGCACCAACACAAGTGCGAAAAGTGGTTTTTTAACACTAACACAAGTGCGAAAAGTGGTTTTTCAACACCAACACAAGTGCGAAAAGTGGTTTTTCAACACTAACACAAGTGCGAAAAGTGGTTTTTCCACACTAATACAAGTGCAAAAGTGGTTTCCTGCACAAACACAAGTGCGAAAAGTGGTTTTTCAACACCAACACAAGTGCGAAAAGTGGTTTTTCAACACTAACACAAGTGCGAAAAGTGGTTTTTCAACACTAACACAAGTGCGAAAAGTGGTTTTTCAACACTAACACAAGTGCGAAAAGTGGTTTTCCCACATGAATACAAGTGCAAAAGTGGTTTCCTGCACCAACACAAGTGCGAAAAGTGGTTTTTCAACACTAACACAAGTGCGTAAAGTGGTTTTTCAACACTATCACAAGTGCAAAAAGTGTTTTTTCCACACTAATATAAGTGCAAAAGTGGTTTCCTGCACCAACACAAGTGCGAAAAGTGGTTTTTCAACACTAACACAAGTGCGAAAAGTGGTTTTTCAACACTATCACAAGTGCAAAAAGTGTTTTTTCCACACTAATACAATTGCAAAAGTGGTTTCCTGCACCAACACAAATGCGAAAAGTGGTTTTTCAACACTAACACAAGTGCAAAAAGTGGTTTTTCCACACTAATACAAGTGCAAAAGTGGTTTCCTGCACCAACACAATTGCGAAAAGTGGTTTTTCAACACTAACACAAGTGCGAAAAGTGGTTTTTCAACACTATCACATGTGCAAAAAGTGTTTTTTCCACACTAATACAAGTGCAAAAGTGGTTTCCTGCACCAACACAAGTGCGAAAAGTGGTTTTTCAACACTAACACAAGTGCGAAAAGTGGTTTTTCAACACTAACACAAGTGCGAAAAGTGGTTTTTCAACACTATCACAAGTGCAAAAAGTGTTTTTTCCACACTAATACAAGTGCAAAAGTGGTTTCCTGCACCAACACAAGTGCAAAAAGTGGTTTTTCCACACTAATACAAGTGCAAAAGTGGTTTCCTGCATCAACACAAGTGCGAAAAGTGGTTTTTCAACACTAACACAAGTGCGAAAAGTGGTTTTTCAACACTATCACAAGTGCAAAAAGTGTTTTTCAACACTATCACAAGTGCAAAAAGTGTTTTTTCCACACTAATACAAGTGCAAAAGTGGTTTCCTGCACCAACACATGTGTGAAAAGTGGTTTTTCAACACTATCACAAGTGCGAAAAGTGGTTTTTCAACACTAACACAAGTGCGAAAAGTGGTTTTTCAACATTAACACAAGTGCGAAAAGTGGTTTTTCCACACTAATACAAGTGCAAAAGTGGTTTCCTGCACCAACGCAAGTGCGAAAAGTGGTTTTTCAACTCTAACACAAGTGCGAAAAGTGGTTTTTCAACACTATCACAAGTGCAAAAAGTGTTTTTTCCACACTAATACAAGTGCAAAAGTGGTTTCCTGCACCAACACAAGTGCAAAAAGTGGTTTTTCAACACTAACACAAGTGCGAAAAGTGGTTTTTCAACACTATCACAAGTGCGAAAAGTGGTTTTTCCACACTAATACAAGTGCAAAAGTGGTTTCCTGCACAAACACAAGTGCGAAAAGTGGTTTTTCAACACCAACACAAGTGCGAAAAGTGGTTTTTCAACACTAACACAAGTGCGAAAAGTGGTTTTTCAACACTAACACAAGTGCGAAAAGTGGTTTTTCAACACTAACACAAGTGCGAAAAGTGGTTTTCCCACATGAATACAAGTGCAAAAGTGGTTTCCTGCACCAACACAAGTGCGAAAAGTGGTTTTTCAACACTAACACAAGTGCGTAAAGTGGTTTTTCAACACTATCACAAGTGCAAAAAGTGTTTTTTCCACACTAATATAAGTGCAAAAGTGGTTTCCTGCACCAACACAAGTGCGAAAAGTGGTTTTTCAACACTAACACAAGTGCGAAAAGTGGTTTTTCAACACTATCACAAGTGCAAAAAGTGTTTTTTCCACACTAATACAATTGCAAAAGTGGTTTCCTGCACCAACACAAATGCGAAAAGTGGTTTTTCAACACTAACACAAGTGCAAAAAGTGGTTTTTCCACACTAATACAAGTGCAAAAGTGGTTTCCTGCACCAACACAATTGCGAAAAGTGGTTTTTCAACACTAACACAAGTGCGAAAAGTGGTTTTTCAACACTATCACATGTGCAAAAAGTGTTTTTTCCACACTAATACAAGTGCAAAAGTGGTTTCCTGCACCAACACAAGTGCGAAAAGTGGTTTTTCAACACTAACACAAGTGCGAAAAGTGGTTTTTCAACACTAACACAAGTGCGAAAAGTGGTTTTTCAACACTATCACAAGTGCAAAAAGTGTTTTTTCCACACTAATACAAGTGCAAAAGTGGTTTCCTGCACCAACACAAGTGCAAAAAGTGGTTTTTCCACACTAATACAAGTGCAAAAGTGGTTTCCTGCATCAACACAAGTGCGAAAAGTGGTTTTTCAACACTAACACAAGTGCGAAAAGTGGTTTTTCAACACTATCACAAGTGCAAAAAGTGTTTTTCAACACTATCACAAGTGCAAAAAGTGTTTTTTCCACACTAATACAAGTGCAAAAGTGGTTTCCTGCACCAACACATGTGTGAAAAGTGGTTTTTCAACACTATCACAAGTGCGAAAAGTGGTTTTTCAACACTAACACAAGTGCGAAAAGTGGTTTTTCAACACTAACACAAGTGCGAAAAGTGGTTTTTCCACACTAATACAAGTGCAAAAGTGGTTTCCTGCACCAACGCAAGTGCGAAAAGTGGTTTTTCAACTCTAACACAAGTGCGAAAAGTGGTTTTTCAACACTATCACAAGTGCAAAAAGTGTTTTTTCCACACTAATACAAGTGCAAAAGTGGTTTCCTGCACCAACACAAGTGCAAAAAGTGGTTTTTCAACACTAACACAAGTGCGAAAAGTGGTTTTTCAACACTATCACAAGTGCAAAAAGTGTTTTTTCAACACTAACACAAGTGCGAAAAGTGGTTTTTCCACACTAATACAAGTGCAAAAGTGGTTTCCTGCACCAACACAAGTGCGAAAAGTGGTTTTTCAACACTAACACAAGTGCGAAAAGTGGTTTTTCAACACTAATACAATTGCAAAAGTGGTTTCCTGCACCAACACAAATGCGAAAAGTGGTTTTTCAACACTAACACAAGTGCGAAAAGTGGTTTTTCCACACTAATACAATTGCAAAAGTGGTTTCCTGCACCAACACAAGTGCGAAAAGTGGTTTTTCGACACTAACACAAGTGCGAAAAGTGGTTTTCAACACTATCACAAGTGCAAAAAGTGTTTTTTCCACACTAATACAAGTGCAAAAGTGGTTTCCTGCACCAACACAAGTGCGAAAAGTGGTTTTTCAACACTAACACAAGTGCGAAAAGTGGTTTTTCAACACTAACACAAGTGCGAAAAGTGTTTTTTCCACACTAATACAAGTGCAAAAGTGGTTTCCTGCACCAACACAAGTGCGAAAAGTGGTTTTTCAACACTAACACAAGTGCGAAAAGTGGTTTTTCAACACCAACACAAGTGCGAAAAGTGGTTTTTCAACACTAACACAAGTGCGAAAAGTGGTTTTTCCACACTAATACAAGTGCAAAAGTGGTTTCCTGCACAAACACAAGTGCGAAAAGTGGTTTTTCAACACTAACACAAGTGTGAAAAGTGGTTTTTCAACACTAACACAGGTGCGAAAAGTGTTTTTTCCACACTAATACAAGTGCAAAAGTGGTTTCCTGCACCAACACAAGTGCAAAAAGTGGTTTTTCAACACTAACACAAGTGCGAAAAGTGGTTTTTCAACACTAACACAAGTGCGAAAAGTGGTTTTTCAACACTAACACAAGTGCTAAAAGTGGTTTTGCCACACTAATACAAGTGTAAAAGTGGTTTCCTGCACCAACACAAGTGCGAAAAGTGGTTTTTCAACACTATCACAAGTGCGAAAAGTGGTTTTTCAACACTAACACAAGTGCGAAAAGTGGTTTTCCACACTAATACAAGTGCAAAAGTGGTTTCCTGCATCAACACAAGTGCGAAAAGTGGTTTTTCAACACTAACACAAGTGCGAAAAGTGGTTTTTCAACACTATCACAAGTGCAAAAAGTGTTTTTCCACACTAATACAAGTGCAAAAGTGGTTTCCTGCACCAACACAAGTGCGAAAAGTTGTTTTTCAACACTATAACAAGTGCGAAAAGTGGTTTTTCAACACTAACACAAGTGCGAAAAGTGGTTTTTCAACACTAACACAAGTGCGAAAAGTGGTTTTTCCACACTAATACAAGTGCAAAAGTGGTTTCCTGCACCAACACAAGTGCAAAAAGTGGTTTTTCAACACTAACACAAGTTCGAAAAGTGGTTTTTCAACACTATCACAAGTGCAAAAAGTGTTTTTTCCACACTAATACAAGTGCAAAAGTGGTTTCCTGCACCAACACAAGTGCGAAAAGTGGTTTTTCAACACTAACACAAGTGCGAAAAGTGGTTTTTCAACACTATCACAAGTGAAAAAAGTGTTTTTTCAACACTAACACAAGTGCGAAAAGTGGTTTTTCCACACTAATACAAGTGCAAAAGTGGTTTCCTGCACCAACACAAGTGCGAAAAGTGGTTTTTCAACACTAACACAAGTGCGAAAAGTGGTTTTTCAACACTAATACAATTGCAAAAGTGGTTTCCTGCACCAACACAAATGCGAAAAGTGGTTTTTCCACACTAATACAAGTGCAAAAGTGGTTTCCTGCACCAACACAATTGCGAAAAGTGGTTTTTCAACACTAACACAAGTGCGAAAAGTGGTTTTTCAACCCTATCACATGTGCAAAAAGTGTTTTTTCCACACTAATACAAGTGCAAAAGTGGTTTCCTGTACCAACACAAGTGCGAAAAGTGGTTTTTCAACACTAACACAAGTGCGAAAAGTGGTTTTTCAACACTAACACAAGTGCGAAAAGTGGTTTTTCAACACTATCACAAGTGCAAAAAGTGTTTTTTCCACACTAATACAAGTGCAAAAGTGGTTTCCTGCACCAACACAAGTGCAAAAAGTGGTTTTTCCACACTAATACAAGTGCAAAAGTGGTTTCCTGCATCAACACAAGTGCGAAAAGTGGTTTTTCAACACTAACACAAGTGCGAAAAGTGGTTTTTCAACACTATCACAAGTGCAAAAAGTGTTTTTCAACACTATCACAAGTGCAAAAAGTGTTTTTTCCACACTAATACAAGTGCAAAAGTGGTTTCCTGCACCAACACATGTGTGAAAAGTGGTTTTTCAACACTATCACAAGTGCGAAAAGTGGTTTTTCAACACTAACACAAGTGCGAAAAGTGGTTTTTCAACACTAACACAAGTGCGAAAAGTGGTTTTTCCACACTAATACAAGTGCAAAAGTGGTTTCCTGCACCAACACAAGTGCGAAAAGTGGTTTTTCAACACTAACACAAGTGCGAAAAGTGGTTTTTCAACACTATCACAAGTGCAAAAAGTGTTTTTTCCACACTAATACAAGTGCAAAAGTGGTTTCCTGCACCAACACAAGTGCAAAAAGTGGTTTTTCAACACTAACACAAGTGCGAAAAGTGGTTTTTCAACACTATCACAAGTGCAAAAAGTGTTTTTTCAACACTAACACAAGTGCGAAAAGTGGTTTTTCCACACTAATACAAGTGCAAAAGTGGTTTCCTGCACCAACACAAGTGCGAAAAGTGGTTTTTCAACACTAACACAAGTGCGAAAAGTGGTTTTTCAACACTAATACAATTGCAAAAGTGGTTTCCTGCACCAACACAAATGCGAAAAGTGGTTTTTCAACACTAACACAAGTGCGAAAAGTGGTTTTTCCACACTAATACAATTGCAAAAGTGGTTTCCTGCACCAACACAAGTGCGAAAAGTGGTTTTTCGACACTAACACAAGTGCGAAAAGTGGTTTTCAACACTATCACAAGTGCAAAAAGTGTTTTTTCCACACTAATACAAGTGCAAAAGTGGTTTCCTGCACCAACACAAGTGCGAAAAGTGGTTTTTCAACACTAACACAAGTGCGAAAAGTGGTTTTTCAACACTAACACAAGTGCGAAAAGTGTTTTTTCCACACTAATACAAGTGCAAAAGTGGTTTCCTGCACCAACACAAGTGCGAAAAGTGGTTTTTTAACACTAACACAAGTGCGAAAAGTGGTTTTTCAACACCAACACAAGTGCGAAAAGTGGTTTTTCAACACTAACACAAGTGCGAAAAGTGGTTTTTCCACACTAATACAAGTGCAAAAGTGGTTTCCTGCACAAACACAAGTGCGAAAAGTGGTTTTTCAACACCAACACAAGTGCGAAAAGTGGTTTTTCAACACTAACACAAGTGCGAAAAGTGGTTTTTCAACACTAACACAAGTGCGAAAAGTGGTTTTTCAACACTAACACAAGTGCGAAAAGTGGTTTTCCCACATGAATACAAGTGCAAAAGTGGTTTCCTGCACCAACACAAGTGCGAAAAGTGGTTTTTCAACACTAACACAAGTGCGTAAAGTGGTTTTTCAACACTATCACAAGTGCAAAAAGTGTTTTTTCCACACTAATATAAGTGCAAAAGTGGTTTCCTGCACCAACACAAGTGCGAAAAGTGGTTTTTCAACACTAACACAAGTGCAAAAAGTGGTTTTTCAACACTATCACAAGTGCAAAAAGTGTTTTTTCCACACTAATACAATTGCAAAAGTGGTTTCCTGCACCAACACAAATGCGAAAAGTGGTTTTTCAACACTAACACAAGTGCGAAAAGTGGTTTTTCCACACTAATACAAGTGCAAAAGTGGTTTCCTGCACCAACACAATTGCGAAAAGTGGTTTTTCAACACTAACACAAGTGCGAAAAGTGGTTTTTCAACACTATCACATGTGCAAAAAGTGTTTTTTCCACACTAATACAAGTGCAAATGTGGTTTCCTGCACCAACACAAGTGCGAAAAGTGGTTTTTCAACACTAACACAAGTGCGAAAAGTGGTTTTTCAACACTAACACAAGTGCGAAAAGTGGTTTTTCAACACTATCACAAGTGCAAAAAGTGTTTTTTCCACACTAATACAAGTGCAAAAGTGGTTTCCTGCACCAACACAAGTGCAAAAAGTGGTTTTTCCACACTAATACAAGTGCAAAAGTGGTTTCCTGCATCAACACAAGTGCGAAAAGTGGTTTTTCAACACTAACACAAGTGCGAAAAGTGGTTTTTCAACACTATCACAAGTGCAAAAAGTGTTTTTCAACACTATCACAAGTGCAAAAAGTGTTTTTTCCACACTAATACAAGTGCAAAAGTGGTTTCCTGCACCAACACATGTGTGAAAAGTGGTTTTTCAACACTATCACAAGTGCGAAAAGTGGTTTTTCAACACTAACACAAGTGCGAAAAGTGGTTTTTCAACACTAACACAAGTGCGAAAAGTGGTTTTTCCACACTAATACAAGTGCAAAAGTGGTTTCCTGCACCAACGCAAGTGCGAAAAGTGGTTTTTCAACTCTAACACAAGTGCGAAAAGTGGTTTTTCAACACTATCACAAGTGCAAAAAGTGTTTTTTCCACACTAATACAAGTGCAAAAGTGGTTTCCTGCACCAACACAAGTGCAAAAAGTGGTTTTTCAACACTAACACAAGTGCAAAAAGTGGTTTTTCAACACTAACACAAGTGCGAAAAGTGGTTTTTCAACACTAACACAAGTGCGAAAAGTGGTTTTTAAACACTAACACAAGTGCAAAAAGTGTTTTTTCCACACTAATACAAGTGCAAAAGTGGTTTCCTGCACCAACACAAGTGCGAAAAGTGGTTTTTCAACACTAACACAAGTGCAAAAAGTGGGTTTTCCACACTAATACAAGTGCAAAAGTGGTTTCCTGCATCAACACAAGTGCGAAAAGTGGTTTTTCAACACTAACACAAGTGTGAAAAGTAGTTTTTCAACACTATCACAAGTGCGAAAAGTGGTTTTTCAACACTAACACAAGTGCGAAAAGTGGTTTCCTGCACTAACACAAGTGCAAAAGTGGTTTTTCAACACTAACACAAGTGCGAAAAGTGGTTTTTCAACACTAACACAAGTGCGAAAAGTGGTTTTTCAACACTATCACAAGTGCAAAAAGTGGTTTTTCCACACTAATACAAGTGCAAAAGTGGTTTCCTGCACCAACACAAGTGCGAAAAGTGGTTTTTCAACACTAACACAAGTGCGAAAAGTGGTTTTTCAACACTAACACAAGTGCGAAAAGTGGTTTTTCAACACTAACACAAGTGCGAAAAGTGGTTTTTCAACACTAACACAAGTGCGAAAAGTGGTTTTTCAACACTAACACAAGTGCGAAAAGTGGTTTTTCAACACTATCACAAGTGCAAAAAGTGGTTTTTCCACACTAATACAAGTGCAAAAGTGGTTTCCTGCACCAACACAAGTGCGAAAAGTGGTTTTTCAACACTAATACAAGTGCGAAAAGTGGTTTTTCAACACTAACACAAGTGCGAAAAGTGGTTTTTCCACACTAATACAAGTGCAAAAGTGGTTTCCTGCACCAACACAAGTGCGAAAAGTGGTTTTTCAACACTAACACAAGTGCGAAAAGTGGTTTTTCAACACTATCACAAGTGCAAAAAGTGTTTTTTCCACACTAATACAAGTGCAAAAGTGGTTTCCTGCACCAACACAAGTGCGAAAAGTGGTTTTTCAACACTAACACAAGTGCAAAAAGTGGTTTTTCAACACTAACACAAGTGCGAAAAGTGGTTTTTCAACACTAACACAAGTGCGAAAAGTGGTTTTTAAACACTAACACAAGTGCAAAAAGTGTTTTTTCCACACTAATACAAGTGCAAAAGTGGTTTCCTGCACCAACACAAGTGCGAAAAGTGGTTTTTCAACACTAACACAAGTGCGAAAAGTGGGTTTTCCACACTAATACAAGTGCAAAAGTGGTTTCCTGCATCAACACAAGTGCGAAAAGTGGTTTTTCAACACTAACACAAGTGCGAAAAGTGGTTTTTCAACACTAACACAAGTGCGAAAAGTGGTTTTTCCACACTAATACAAGTGCAAAAGTGGTTTCCTGCACAAACACAAGTGCGAAAAGTGGTTTTTCAACACCAACACAAGTGCGAAAAGTGGTTTTTCAACACTAACACAAGTGCGAAAAGTGGTTTTTCAACACTAACACAAGTGCGAAAAGTGGTTTTTCAACACTAACACAAGTGCGAAAAGTGGTTTTCCCACATGAATACAAGTGCAAAAGTGGTTTCCTGCACCAACACAAGTGCGAAAAGTGGTTTTTCAACACTAACACAAGTGCGTAAAGTGGTTTTTCAACACTATCACAAGTGCAAAAAGTGTTTTTTCCACACTAATATAAGTGCAAAAGTGGTTTCCTGCACCAACACAAGTGCGAAAAGTGGTTTTTCAACACTAACACAAGTGCAAAAAGTGGTTTTTCAACACTATCACAAGTGCAAAAAGTGTTTTTTCCACACTAATACAATTGCAAAAGTGGTTTCCTGCACCAACACAAATGCGAAAAGTGGTTTTTCAACACTAACACAAGTGCGAAAAGTGGTTTTTCCACACTAATACAAGTGCAAAAGTGGTTTCCTGCACCAACACAATTGCGAAAAGTGGTTTTTCAACACTAACACAAGTGCGAAAAGTGGTTTTTCAACACTATCACATGTGCAAAAAGTGTTTTTTCCACACTAATACAAGTGCAAAAGTGGTTTCCTGCACCAACACAAGTGCGAAAAGTGGTTTTTCAACACTAACACAAGTGCGAAAAGTGGTTTTTCAACACTAACACAAGTGCGAAAAGTGGTTTTTCAACACTATCACAAGTGCAAAAAGTGTTTTTTCCACACTAATACAAGTGCAAAAGTGGTTTCCTGCACCAACACAAGTGCAAAAAGTGGTTTTTCCACACTAATACAAGTGCAAAAGTGGTTTCCTGCATCAACACAAGTGCGAAAAGTGGTTTTTCAACACTAACACAAGTGCGAAAAGTGGTTTTTCAACACTATCACAAGTGCAAAAAGTGTTTTTCAACACTATCACAAGTGCAAAAAGTGTTTTTTCCACACTAATACAAGTGCAAAAGTGGTTTCCTGCACCAACACATGTGTGAAAAGTGGTTTTTCAACACTATCACAAGTGCGAAAAGTGGTTTTTCAACACTAACACAAGTGCGAAAAGTGGTTTTTCAACACTAACACAAGTGCGAAAAGTGGTTTTTCCACACTAATACAAGTGCAAAAGTGGTTTCCTGCACCAACGCAAGTGCGAAAAGTGGTTTTTCAACTCTAACACAAGTGCGAAAAGTGGTTTTTCAACACTATCACAAGTGCAAAAAGTGTTTTTTCCACACTAATACAAGTGCAAAAGTGGTTTCCTGCACCAACACAAGTGCAAAAAGTGGTTTTTCAACACTAACACAAGTGCAAAAAGTGGTTTTTCAACACTAACACAAGTGCGAAAAGTGGTTTTTCAACACTAACACAAGTGCGAAAAGTGGTTTTTAAACACTAACACAAGTGCAAAAAGTGTTTTTTCCACACTAATACAAGTGCAAAAGTGGTTTCCTGCACCAACACAAGTGCGAAAAGTGGTTTTTCAACACTAACACAAGTGCGAAAAGTGGGTTTTCCACACTAATACAAGTGCAAAAGTGGTTTCCTGCATCAACACAAGTGCGAAAAGTGGTTTTTCAACACTAACACAAGTGTGAAAAGTAGTTTTTCAACACTATCACAAGTGCGAAAAGTGGTTTTTCAACACTAACACAAGTGCGAAAAGTGGTTTCCTGCACTAACACAAGTGCAAAAGTGGTTTTTCAACACTAACACAAGTGCGAAAAGTGGTTTTTCAACACTAACACAAGTGCGAAAAGTGGTTTTTCAACACTATCACAAGTGCAAAAAGTGGTTTTTCCACACTAATACAAGTGCAAAAGTGGTTTCCTGCACCAACACAAGTGCGAAAAGTGGTTTTTCAACACTAACACAAGTGCGAAAAGTGGTTTTTCAACACTAACACAAGTGCGAAAAGTGGTTTTTCAACACTAACACAAGTGCGAAAAGTGGTTTTTCAACACTAACACAAGTGCGAAAAGTGGTTTTTCAACACTAACACAAGTGCGAAAAGTGGTTTTTCAACACTATCACAAGTGCAAAAAGTGGTTTTTCCACACTAATACAAGTGCAAAAGTGGTTTCCTGCACCAACACAAGTGCGAAAAGTGGTTTTTCAACACTAATACAAGTGCGAAAAGTGGTTTTTCAACACTAACACAAGTGCGAAAAGTGGTTTTTCCACACTAATACAAGTGCAAAAGTGGTTTCCTGCACCAACACAAGTGCGAAAAGTGGTTTTTCAACACTAACACAAGTGCGAAAAGTGGTTTTTCAACACTATCACAAGTGCAAAAAGTGTTTTTTCCACACTAATACAAGTGCAAAAGTGGTTTCCTGCACCAACACAAGTGCGAAAAGTGGTTTTTCAACACTAACACAAGTGCAAAAAGTGGTTTTTCAACACTAACACAAGTGCGAAAAGTGGTTTTTCAACACTAACACAAGTGCGAAAAGTGGTTTTTAAACACTAACACAAGTGCAAAAAGTGTTTTTTCCACACTAATACAAGTGCAAAAGTGGTTTCCTGCACCAACACAAGTGCGAAAAGTGGTTTTTCAACACTAACACAAGTGCGAAAAGTGGGTTTTCCACACTAATACAAGTGCAAAAGTGGTTTCCTGCATCAACACAAGTGCGAAAAGTGGTTTTTCAACACTAACACAAGTGTGAAAAGTAGTTTTTCAACACTATCACAAGTGCGAAAAGTGGTTTTTCAACACTAACACAAGTGCGAAAAGTGGTTTCCTGCACTAACACAAGTGCAAAAGTGGTTTTTCAACACTAACACAAGTGCGAAAAGTGGTTTTTCAACACTAACACAAGTGCGAAAAGTGGTTTTTCAACACTATCACAAGTGCAAAAAGTGGTTTTTCCACACTAATACAAGTGCAAAAGTGGTTTCCTGCACCAACACAAGTGCGAAAAGTGGTTTTTCAACACTAACACAAGTGCGAAAAGTGGTTTTTCAACACTAACACAAGTGCGAAAAGTGGTTTTTCAACACTAACACAAGTGCGAAAAGTGGTTTTTCAACACTAACACAAGTGCGAAAAGTGGTTTTTCAACACTAACACAAGTGCGAAAAGTGGTTTTTCAACACTATCACAAGTGCAAAAAGTGGTTTTTCCACACTAATACAAGTGCAAAAGTGGTTTCCTGCACCAACACAAGTGCGAAAAGTGGTTTTTCAACACTAATACAAGTGCGAAAAGTGGTTTTTCAACACTAACACAAGTGCGAAAAGTGGTTTTTCCACACTAACACAAGTGCAAAAAGTGGTTTTTCCACTCTAATACAAGTGCAAAAGTGGTTTCCTGCACCAACACAAGTGCGAAAAGTGGTTTTTCGACACTAACACAAGTGCGAAATGTGGTTTTTCAACACTATCACAAGTGCAAAAAGTGTTTTTTCCACACTAATACAAGTGCAAAAGTGGTTTCCTGCACCAACACAATTGCGAAAAGTGGTTTTTCAACACTAACACAAGTGCGAAAAGTGGTTTTTCAACACTATCACATGTGCAAAAAGTGTTTTTTCCACACTAATACAAGTGCAAAAGTGGTTTCCTGCACCAACACAAGTGCGAAAAGTGGTTTTTCAACAGTAACACAAGTGCGAAAAGTGGTTTTTCCACACTAATACAAGTGCAAAAGTGGTTTCCTGCACCAACACAAGTGCGAAAAGTGGTTTTTCAACACTAACACAAGTGCGAAAAGTGGTTTTTCAACACTAACACAAGTGCGAAAAGTGGTTTTTCAACACTAACACAAGTGCGAAAAGTGGTTTTTCAACACCAACACAAGTACGAAAAGTGGTTTTTCAACACTAATACAAGTGCAAAAGTGGTTTCCTGCACCAACACAAGTGCGGAAAGTGGTTTTTCAACACTAACACAAGTGCGAAAAGTGGTTTTTCAACACTATCACAAGTGCAAAAAGTGGTTTTTCCACACTAATACAAGTGCAAAAGTGGTTTCCTGCACCAACACAAGTGCGAAAAGTGGTTTTTCAACACTAACACAAGTGCGAAAAGTGGTTTTTCAACACTAACACAAGTGCGAAAAGTGGTTTTTCCACACTAATACAAGTGCAAAAGTGGTTTCCTGCACCAACACAAGTGTGAAAAGTGGTTTTTCAACACTAACACAAGTGCGAAAAGTAGTTTTTCAACACTAACACAACTGCGAAAAGTGGTTTTTCCACACTAATACAAGTGCAAAAGTCGTTTCCTGCACCAACACAAGTGCGAAAAGTGGTTTTTCAACACTAACACAAGTGTGAAAAGTAGTTTTTCAACACTATCGCAAGTGCAAAAAGTGTTTTTTCCACACTAATACAAGTGCAAAAGTGGTTTCCTGCACCAACACAAGTGCGAAAAGTGGTTTTTCAACACTATCACAAGTGCGAAAAGTGGTTTTTCAACACTAACACAAGTGCGAAAAGTGGTTTTCCACACTAATACAAGTGCAAAAGTGGTTTCCTGCATCAACACAAGTGCGAAAAGTGGTTTTTCAACACTAACACAAGTGCGAAAAGTGGTTTTTCAACACTATCACAAGTGCAAAAAGTGTTTTTCCACACTAATACAAGTGCAAAAGTGGTTTCCTGCACCAACACAAGTGCGAAAAGTTGTTTTTCAACACTATCACAAGTGCGAAAAGTGGTTTTTCAACACTAACACAAGTGCGAAAAGTGGTTTTTCAACACTAACACAAGTGCGAAAAGTGGTTTTTCCACACTAATACAAGTGCAAAAGTGGTTTCCTGCACCAACACAAGTGCAAAAAGTGGTTTTTCAACACTAACACAAGTTCGAAAAGTGGTTTTTCAACACTATCACAAGTGCAAAAAGTGTTTTTTCCACACTAATACAAGTGCAAAAGTGGTTTCCTGCACCAACACAAGTGCGAAAAGTGGTTTTTCAACACTAACACAAGTGCGAAAAGTGGTTTTTCAACACTATCACAAGTGAAAAAAGTGTTTTTTCAACACTAACACAAGTGCGAAAAGTGGTTTTTCCACACTAATACAAGTGCAAAAGTGGTTTCCTGCACCAACACAAGTGCGAAAAGTGGTTTTTCAACACTAACACAAGTGCGAAAAGTGGTTTTTCAACACTAATACAATTGCAAAAGTGGTTTCCTGCACCAACACAAATGCGAAAAGTGGTTTTTCCACACTAATACAAGTGCAAAAGTGGTTTCCTGCACCAACACAATTGCGAAAAGTGGTTTTTCAACACTAACACAAGTGCGAAAAGTGGTTTTTCAACCCTATCACATGTGCAAAAAGTGTTTTTTCCACACTAATACAAGTGCAAAAGTGGTTTCCTGTACCAACACAAGTGCGAAAAGTGGTTTTTCAACACTAACACAAGTGCGAAAAGTGGTTTTTCAACACTAACACAAGTGCGAAAAGTGGTTTTTCAACACTATCACAAGTGCAAAAAGTGTTTTTTCCACACTAATACAAGTGCAAAAGTGGTTTCCTGCACCAACACAAGTGCAAAAAGTGGTTTTTCCACACTAATACAAGTGCAAAAGTGGTTTCCTGCATCAACACAAGTGCGAAAAGTGGTTTTTCAACACTAACACAAGTGCGAAAAGTGGTTTTTCAACACTATCACAAGTGCAAAAAGTGTTTTTCAACACTATCACAAGTGCAAAAAGTGTTTTTTCCACACTAATACAAGTGCAAAAGTGGTTTCCTGCGCCAACACATGTGTGAAAAGTGGTTTTTCAACACTATCACAAGTGCGAAAAGTGGTTTTTCAACACTAACACAAGTGCGAAAAGTGGTTTTTCAACACTAACACAAGTGCGAAAAGTGGTTTTTCCACACTAATACAAGTGCAAAAGTGGTTTCCTGCACCAACACAAGTGCGAAAAGTGGTTTTTCAACACTAACACAAGTGCGAAAAGTGGTTTTTCAACACTATCACAAGTGCAAAAAGTGTTTTTTCCACACTAATACAAGTGCAAAAGTGGTTTCCTGCACCAACACAAGTGCAAAAAGTGGTTTTTCAACACTAACACAAGTGCGAAAAGTGGTTTTTCAACACTATCACAAGTGCAAAAAGTGTTTTTTCAACACTAACACAAGTGCGAAAAGTGGTTTTTCCACACTAATACAAGTGCAAAAGTGGTTTCCTGCACCAACACAAGTGCGAAAAGTGGTTTTTCAACACTAACACAAGTGCGAAAAGTGGTTTTTCAACACTAATACAATTGCAAAAGTGGTTTCCTGCACCAACACAAATGCGAAAAGTGGTTTTTCAACACTAACACAAGTGCGAAAAGTGGTTTTTCCACACTAATACAATTGCAAAAGTGGTTTCCTGCACCAACACAAGTGCGAAAAGTGGTTTTTCGACACTAACACAAGTGCGAAAAGTGGTTTTCAACACTATCACAAGTGCAAAAAGTGTTTTTTCCACACTAATACAAGTGCAAAAGTGGTTTCCTGCACCAACACAAGTGCGAAAAGTGGTTTTTCAACACTAACACAAGTGCGAAAAGTGGTTTTTCAACACTAACACAAGTGCGAAAAGTGTTTTTTCCACACTAATACAAGTGCAAAAGTGGTTTCCTGCACCAACACAAGTGCGAAAAGTGGTTTTTTAACACTAACACAAGTGCGAAAAGTGGTTTTTCAACACCAACACAAGTGCGAAAAGTGGTTTTTCAACACTAACACAAGTGCGAAAAGTGGTTTTTCCACACTAATACAAGTGCAAAAGTGGTTTCCTGCACAAACACAAGTGCGAAAAGTGGTTTTTCAACACCAACACAAGTGCGAAAAGTGGTTTTTCAACACTAACACAAGTGCGAAAAGTGGTTTTTCAACACTAACACAAGTGCGAAAAGTGGTTTTTCAACACTAACACAAGTGCGAAAAGTGGTTTTCCCACATGAATACAAGTGCAAAAGTGGTTTCCTGCACCAACACAAGTGCGAAAAGTGGTTTTTCAACACTAACACAAGTGCGTAAAGTGGTTTTTCAACACTATCACAAGTGCAAAAAGTGTTTTTTCCACACTAATATAAGTGCAAAAGTGGTTTCCTGCACCAACACAAGTGCGAAAAGTGGTTTTTCAACACTAACACAAGTGCGAAAAGTGGTTTTTCAACACTATCACAAGTGCAAAAAGTGTTTTTTCCACACTAATACAATTGCAAAAGTGGTTTCCTGCACCAACACAAATGCGAAAAGTGGTTTTTCAACACTAACACAAGTGCGAAAAGTGGTTTTTCCACACTAATACAAGTGCAAAAGTGGTTTCCTGCACCAACACAATTGCGAAAAGTGGTTTTTCAACACTAACACAAGTGCGAAAAGTGGTTTTTCAACACTATCACATGTGCAAAAAGTGTTTTTTCCACACTAATACAAGTGCAAAAGTGGTTTCCTGCACCAACACAAGTGCGAAAAGTGGTTTTTCAACACTAACACAAGTGCGAAAAGTGGTTTTTCAACACTAACACAAGTGCGAAAAGTGGTTTTTCAACACTATCACAAGTGCAAAAAGTGTTTTTTCCACACTAATACAAGTGCAAAAGTGGTTTCCTGCACCAACACAAGTGCAAAAAGTGGTTTTTCCACACTAATACAAGTGCAAAAGTGGTTTCCTGCATCAACACAAGTGCGAAAAGTGGTTTTTCAACACTAACACAAGTGCGAAAAGTGGTTTTTCAACACTATCACAAGTGCAAAAAGTGTTTTTCAACACTATCACAAGTGCAAAAAGTGTTTTTTCCACACTAATACAAGTGCAAAAGTGGTTTCCTGCACCAACACATGTGTGAAAAGTGGTTTTTCAACACTATCACAAGTGCGAAAAGTGGTTTTTCAACACTAACACAAGTGCGAAAAGTGGTTTTTCAACACTAACACAAGTGCGAAAAGTGGTTTTTCCACACTAATACAAGTGCAAAAGTGGTTTCCTGCACCAACGCAAGTGCGAAAAGTGGTTTTTCAACTCTAACACAAGTGCGAAAAGTGGTTTTTCAACACTATCACAAGTGCAAAAAGTGTTTTTTCCACACTAATACAAGTGCAAAAGTGGTTTCCTGCACCAACACAAGTGCAAAAAGTGGTTTTTCAACACTAACACAAGTGCGAAAAGTGGTTTTTCAACACTATCACAAGTGCAAAAAGTGTTTTTTCAACACTAACACAAGTGCGAAAAGTGGTTTTTCCACACTAATACAAGTGCAAAAGTGGTTTCCTGCACCAACACAAGTGCGAAAAGTGGTTTTTCAACACTAACACAAGTGCGAAAAGTGGTTTTTCAACACTAATACAATTGCAAAAGTGGTTTCCTGCACCAACACAAATGCGAAAAGTGGTTTTTCAACACTAACACAAGTGCGAAAAGTGGTTTTTCCACACTAATACAATTGCAAAAGTGGTTTCCTGCACCAACACAAGTGCGAAAAGTGGTTTTTCGACACTAACACAAGTGCGAAAAGTGGTTTTCAACACTATCACAAGTGCAAAAAGTGTTTTTTCCACACTAATACAAGTGCAAAAGTGGTTTCCTGCACCAACACAAGTGCGAAAAGTGGTTTTTCAACACTAACACAAGTGCGAAAAGTGGTTTTTCAACACTAACACAAGTGCGAAAAGTGTTTTTTCCACACTAATACAAGTGCAAAAGTGGTTTCCTGCACCAACACAAGTGCGAAAAGTGGTTTTTCAACACTAACACAAGTGCGAAAAGTGGTTTTTCAACACCAACACAAGTGCGAAAAGTGGTTTTTCAACACTAACACAAGTGCGAAAAGTGGTTTTTCCACACTAATACAAGTGCAAAAGTGGTTTCCTGCACAAACACAAGTGCGAAAAGTGGTTTTTCAACACTAACACAAGTGTGAAAAGTGGTTTTTCAACACTAACACAGGTGCGAAAAGTGTTTTTTCCACACTAATACAAGTGCAAAAGTGGTTTCCTGCACCAACACAAGTGCAAAAAGTGGTTTTTCAACACTAACACAAGTGCGAAAAGTGGTTTTTCAACACTAACACAAGTGCGAAAAGTGGTTTTTCAACACTAACACAAGTGCTAAAAGTGGTTTTGCCACACTAATACAAGTGTAAAAGTGGTTTCCTGCACCAACACAAGTGCGAAAAGTGGTTTTTCAACACTATCACAAGTGCGAAAAGTGGTTTTTCAACACTAACACAAGTGCGAAAAGTGGTTTTCCACACTAATACAAGTGCAAAAGTGGTTTCCTGCATCAACACAAGTGCGAAAAGTGGTTTTTCAACACTAACACAAGTGCGAAAAGTGGTTTTTCAACACTATCACAAGTGCAAAAAGTGTTTTTCCACACTAATACAAGTGCAAAAGTGGTTTCCTGCACCAACACAAGTGCGAAAAGTTGTTTTTCAACACTATCACAAGTGCGAAAAGTGGTTTTTCAACACTAACACAAGTGCGAAAAGTGGTTTTTCAACACTAACACAAGTGCGAAAAGTGGTTTTTCCACACTAATACAAGTGCAAAAGTGGTTTCCTGCACCAACACAAGTGCAAAAAGTGGTTTTTCAACACTAACACAAGTTCGAAAAGTGGTTTTTCAACACTATCACAAGTGCAAAAAGTGTTTTTTCCACACTAATACAAGTGCAAAAGTGGTTTCCTGCACCAACACAAGTGCGAAAAGTGGTTTTTCAACACTAACACAAGTGCGAAAAGTGGTTTTTCAACACTATCACAAGTGAAAAAGTGTTTTTTCAACACTAACACAAGTGCGAAAAGTGGTTTTTCCACACTAATACAAGTGCAAAAGTGGTTTCCTGCACCAACACAAGTGCGAAAAGTGGTTTTTCAACACTAACACAAGTGCGAAAAGTGGTTTTTCAACACTAATACAATTGCAAAAGTGGTTTCCTGCACCAACACAAATGCGAAAAGTGGTTTTTCCACACTAATACAAGTGCAAAAGTGGTTTCCTGCACCAACACAATTGCGAAAAGTGGTTTTTCAACACTAACACAAGTGCGAAAAGTGGTTTTTCAACCCTATCACATGTGCAAAAAGTGTTTTTTCCACACTAATACAAGTGCAAAAGTGGTTTCCTGTACCAACACAAGTGCGAAAAGTGGTTTTTCAACACTAACACAAGTGCGAAAAGTGGTTTTTCAACACTAACACAAGTGCGAAAAGTGGTTTTTCAACACTATCACAAGTGCAAAAAGTGTTTTTTCCACACTAATACAAGTGCAAAAGTGGTTTCCTGCACCAACACAAGTGCAAAAAGTGGTTTTTCCACACTAATACAAGTGCAAAAGTGGTTTCCTGCATCAACACAAGTGCGAAAAGTGGTTTTTCAACACTAACACAAGTGCGAAAAGTGGTTTTTCAACACTATCACAAGTGCAAAAAGTGTTTTTCAACACTATCACAAGTGCAAAAAGTGTTTTTTCCACACTAATACAAGTGCAAAAGTGGTTTCCTGCACCAACACATGTGTGAAAAGTGGTTTTTCAACACTATCACAAGTGCGAAAAGTGGTTTTTCAACACTAACACAAGTGCGAAAAGTGGTTTTTCAACACTAACACAAGTGCGAAAAGTGGTTTTTCCACACTAATACAAGTGCAAAAGTGGTTTCCTGCACCAACACAAGTGCGAAAAGTGGTTTTTCAACACTAACACAAGTGCGAAAAGTGGTTTTTCAACACTATCACAAGTGCAAAAAGTGTTTTTTCCACACTAATACAAGTGCAAAAGTGGTTTCCTGCACCAACACAAGTGCAAAAAGTGGTTTTTCAACATTAACACAAGTGCGAAAAGTGGTTTTTCAACACTATCACAAGTGCAAAAAGTGTTTTTTCAACACTAACACAAGTGCGAAAAGTGGTTTTTCCACACTAATACAAGTGCAAAAGTGGTTTCCTGCACCAACACAAGTGCGAAAAGTGGTTTTTCAACACTAACACAAGTGCGAAAAGTGGTTTTTCAACACTAATACAATTGCAAAAGTGGTTTCCTGCACCAACACAAATGCGAAAAGTGGTTTTTCAACACTAACACAAGTGCGAAAAGTGGTTTTTCCACACTAATACAATTGCAAAAGTGGTTTCCTGCACCAACACAAGTGCGAAAAGTGGTTTTTCGACACTAACACAAGTGCGAAAAGTGGTTTTCAACACTATCACAAGTGCAAAAAGTGTTTTTTCCACACTAATACAAGTGCAAAAGTGGTTTCCTGCACCAACACAAGTGCGAAAAGTGGTTTTTCAACACTAACACAAGTGCGAAAAGTGGTTTTTCAACACTAACACAAGTGCGAAAAGTGTTTTTTCCACACTAATACAAGTGCAAAAGTGGTTTCCTGCACCAACACAAGTGCGAAAAGTGGTTTTTTAACACTAACACAAGTGCGAAAAGTGGTTTTTCAACACCAACACAAGTGCGAAAAGTGGTTTTTCAACACTAACACAAGTGCGAAAAGTGGTTTTTCCACACTAATACAAGTGCAAAAGTGGTTTCCTGCACAAACACAAGTGCGAAAAGTGGTTTTTCAACACCAACACAAGTGCGAAAAGTGGTTTTTCAACACTAACACAAGTGCGAAAAGTGGTTTTTCAACACTAACACAAGTGCGAAAAGTGGTTTTTCAACACTAACACAAGTGCGAAAAGTGGTTTTCCCACATGAATACAAGTGCAAAAGTGGTTTCCTGCACCAACACAAGTGCGAAAAGTGGTTTTTCAACACTAACACAAGTGCGTAAAGTGGTTTTTCAACACTATCACAAGTGCAAAAAGTGTTTTTTCCACACTAATATAAGTGCAAAAGTGGTTTCCTGCACCAACACAAGTGCGAAAAGTGGTTTTTCAACACTAACACAAGTGCGAAAAGTGGTTTTTCAACACTATCACAAGTGCAAAAAGTGTTTTTTCCACACTAATACAATTGCAAAAGTGGTTTCCTGCACCAACACAAATGCGAAAAGTGGTTTTTCAACACTAACACAAGTGCGAAAAGTGGTTTTTCCACACTAATACAAGTGCAAAAGTGGTTTCCTGCACCAACACAATTGCGAAAAGTGGTTTTTCAACACTAACACAAGTGCGAAAAGTGGTTTTTCAACACTATCACATGTGCAAAAAGTGTTTTTTCCACACTAATACAAGTGCAAAAGTGGTTTCCTGCACCAACACAAGTGCGAAAAGTGGTTTTTCAACACTAACACAAGTGCGAAAAGTGGTTTTTCAACACTAACACAAGTGCGAAAAGTGGTTTTTCAACACTATCACAAGTGCAAAAAGTGTTTTTTCCACACTAATACAAGTGCAAAAGTGGTTTCCTGCACCAACACAAGTGCAAAAAGTGGTTTTTCCACACTAATACAAGTGCAAAAGTGGTTTCCTGCATCAACACAAGTGCGAAAAGTGGTTTTTCAACACTAACACAAGTGCGAAAAGTGGTTTTTCAACACTATCACAAGTGCAAAAAGTGTTTTTCAACACTATCACAAGTGCAAAAAGTGTTTTTTCCACACTAATACAAGTGCAAAAGTGGTTTCCTGCACCAACACATGTGTGAAAAGTGGTTTTTCAACACTATCACAAGTGCGAAAAGTGGTTTTTCAACACTAACACAAGTGCGAAAAGTGGTTTTTCAACACTAACACAAGTGCGAAAAGTGGTTTTTCCACACTAATACAAGTGCAAAAGTGGTTTCCTGCACCAACGCAAGTGCGAAAAGTGGTTTTTCAACTCTAACACAAGTGCGAAAAGTGGTTTTTCAACACTATCACAAGTGCAAAAAGTGTTTTTTCCACACTAATACAAGTGCAAAAGTGGTTTCCTGCACCAACACAAGTGCAAAAAGTGGTTTTTCAACACTAACACAAGTGCGAAAAGTGGTTTTTCAACACTATCACAAGTGCAAAAAGTGTTTTTTCAACACTAACACAAGTGCGAAAAGTGGTTTTTCCACACTAATACAAGTGCAAAAGTGGTTTCCTGCACCAACACAAGTGCGAAAAGTGGTTTTTCAACACTAACACAAGTGCGAAAAGTGGTTTTTCAACACTAATACAATTGCAAAAGTGGTTTCCTGCACCAACACAAATGCGAAAAGTGGTTTTTCAACACTAACACAAGTGCGAAAAGTGGTTTTTCCACACTAATACAATTGCAAAAGTGGTTTCCTGCACCAACACAAGTGCGAAAAGTGGTTTTTCGACACTAACACAAGTGCGAAAAGTGGTTTTCAACACTATCACAAGTGCAAAAAGTGTTTTTTCCACACTAATACAAGTGCAAAAGTGGTTTCCTGCACCAACACAAGTGCGAAAAGTGGTTTTTCAACACTAACACAAGTGCGAAAAGTGGTTTTTCAACACTAACACAAGTGCGAAAAGTGTTTTTTCCACACTAATACAAGTGCAAAAGTGGTTTCCTGCACCAACACAAGTGCGAAAAGTGGTTTTTCAACACTAACACAAGTGCGAAAAGTGGTTTTTCAACACCAACACAAGTGCGAAAAGTGGTTTTTCAACACTAACACAAGTGCGAAAAGTGGTTTTTCCACACTAATACAAGTGCAAAAGTGGTTTCCTGCACAAACACAAGTGCGAAAAGTGGTTTTTCAACACTAACACAAGTGTGAAAAGTGGTTTTTCAACACTAACACAGGTGCGAAAAGTGTTTTTTCCACACTAATACAAGTGCAAAAGTGGTTTCCTGCACCAACACAAGTGCAAAAAGTGGTTTATCAACACTAACACAAGTGCGAAAAGTGGTTTTTCAACACTAACACAAGTGCGAAAAGTGGTTTTTCAACACTAACACAAGTGCTAAAAGTGGTTTTGCCACACTAATACAAGTGTAAAAGTGGTTTCCTGCACCAACACAAGTGCGAAAAGTGGTTTTTCAACATTAACACAAGTGCGAAAAGTGGTTTTTCAACACTATCACAAGTGCAAAAAGTGTTTTTTCCACACTAATACAAGTGCAAAAGTGGTTTCCTGCACCAACACAAGTGCGAAAAGTGGTTTTTCAACACTAACACAAGTGCGAAAAGTGGTTTTTCAACACTAACACAAGTGCGAAAAGTGGTTTTTCAACACTAACACAAGTGCGAAAAGTGGTTTTCCCACATGAATACAAGTGCAAAAGTGGTTTCCTGCACCAACACAAGTGCGAAAAGTGGTTTTTCAACACTAACACAAGTGCGTAAAGTGGTTTTTCAACACTATCACAAGTGCAAAAAGTGTTTTTTCCACACTAATATAAGTGCAAAAGTGGTTTCCTGCACCAACACAAGTGCGAAAAGTGGTTTTTCAACACTAACACAAGTGCGAAAAGTGGTTTTTCAACACTATCACAAGTGCAAAAAGTGTTTTTTCCACACTAATACAAGTGCAAAAGTGGTTTCCTGCACCAACACAAGTGCGAAAAGTGGTTTTTCAACACTAACACAAGTGCGAAAAGTGGTTTTTCAACACTAACACAAGTGCGAAAAGTGGTTTTTCAACACTAACACAAGTGCGAAAAGTGGTTTTTCAACACTAACACAAGTGCAAAAAGTGTTTTTTCCACACTAATACAAGTGCAAAAGTGGTTTCCTGCACCAACACAAGTGCGAAAAGTGGTTTTTCAACACTAACACAAGTGCGAAAAGTGGGTTTTCCACACTAATACAAGTGCAAAAGTGGTTTCCTGCATCAACACAAGTGCGAAAAGTGGTTTTTCAACACTAACACAAGTGTGAAAAGTAGTTTTTCAACACTATCACAAGTGCAAAAAGTGGTTTTTCCACACTAATACAAGTGCAAAAGTGGTTTCCTGCACCAACACAAGTGCAAAAAGTGGTTTTTCCACACTAATACAAGTGCAAAAGTGGTTTCCTGCATCAACACAAGTGCGAAAAGTGGTTTTTCAACACTAACACAAGTGCGAAAAGTGGTTTTTCAACACTATCACAAGTGCAAAAAGTGTTTTTCAACACTATCACAAGTGCAAAAAGTGTTTTTTCCACACTAATACAAGTGCAAAAGTGGTTTCCTGCACCAACACATGTGTGAAAAGTGGTTTTTCAACACTATCACAAGTGCGAAAAGTGGTTTTTCAACACTAACACAAGTGCGAAAAGTGGTTTTTCAACACTAACACAAGTGCGAAAAGTGGTTTTTCAACACTAACACAAGTGCGAAAAGTGGTTTTTCAACACTAACACAAGTGCGAAAAGTGGTTTTTCAACACTAACACAAGTGCTAAAAGTGGTTTTGCCACACTAATACAAGTGTAAAAGTGGTTTCCTGCACCAACACAAGTGCGAAAAGTGGTTTTTCAACATTAACACAAGTGCGAAAAGTGGTTTTTCAACACTATCACAAGTGCAAAAAGTGTTTTTTCCACACTAATACAAGTGCAAAAGTGGTTTCCTGCACCAACACAAGTGCGAAAAGTGGTTTTTCAACACTAACACAAGTGCGAAAAGTGGTTTTTCAACACTAACACAAGTGCGAAAAGTGGTTTTTCAACACTAACACAAGTGCGAAAAGTGGTTTTCCCACATGAATACAAGTGCAAAAGTGGTTTCCTGCACCAACACAAGTGCGAAAAGTGGTTTTTCAACACTAACACAAGTGCGTAAAGTGGTTTTTCAACACCATCACAAGTGCAAAAAGTGTTTTTTCCACACTAATATAAGTGCAAAAGTGGTTTCCTGCACCAACACAAGTGCGAAAAGTGGTTTTTCAACACTAACACAAGTGCGAAAAGTGGTTTTTCAACACTATCACAAGTGCAAAAAGTGTTTTTTCCACACTAATACAAGTGCAAAAGTGGTTTCCTGCACCAACACAAGTGCGAAAAGTGGTTTTTCAACACTAACACAAGTGCGAAAAGTGGTTTTTCAACACTAACACAAGTGCGAAAAGTGGTTTTTCAACACTAACACAAGTGCGAAAAGTGGTTTTTCAACACTAACACAAGTGCAAAAAGTGTTTTTTCCACACTAATACAAGTGCAAAAGTGGTTTCCTGCACCAACACAAGTGCGAAAAGTGGTTTTTCAACACTAACACAAGTGCGAAAAGTGGTTTTTCAACACTAATACAATTGCAAAAGTGGTTTCCTGCACCAACACAAATGCGAAAAGTGGTTTTTCAACACTAACACAAGTGCGAAAAGTGGTTTTTCCACACTAATACAATTGCAAAAGTGGTTTCCTGCACCAACACAAGTGCGAAAAGTGGTTTTTCGACACTAACACAAGTGCGAAAAGTGGTTTTCAACACTATCACAAGTGCAAAAAGTGTTTTTTCCACACTAATACAAGTGCAAAAGTGGTTTCCTGCACCAACACAAGTGCGAAAAGTGGTTTTTCAACACTAACACAAGTGCGAAAAGTGGTTTTTCAACACTAACACAAGTGCGAAAAGTGTTTTTTCCACACTAATACAAGTGCAAAAGTGGTTTCCTGCACCAACACAAGTGCGAAAAGTGGTTTTTTAACACTAACACAAGTGCGAAAAGTGGTTTTTCAACACCAACACAAGTGCGAAAAGTGGTTTTTCAACACTAACACAAGTGCGAAAAGTGGTTTTTCCACACTAATACAAGTGCAAAAGTGGTTTCCTGCACAAACACAAGTGCGAAAAGTGGTTTTTCAACACCAACACAAGTGCGAAAAGTGGTTTTTCAACACTAACACAAGTGCGAAAAGTGGTTTTTCAACACTAACACAAGTGCGAAAAGTGGTTTTTCAACACTAACACAAGTGCGAAAAGTGGTTTTCCCACATGAATACAAGTGCAAAAGTGGTTTCCTGCACCAACACAAGTGCGAAAAGTGGTTTTTCAACACTAACACAAGTGCGTAAAGTGGTTTTTCAACACTATCACAAGTGCAAAAAGTGTTTTTTCCACACTAATATAAGTGCAAAAGTGGTTTCCTGCACCAACACAAGTGCGAAAAGTGGTTTTTCAACACTAACACAAGTGCGAAAAGTGGTTTTTCAACACTATCACAAGTGCAAAAAGTGTTTTTTCCACACTAATACAATTGCAAAAGTGGTTTCCTGCACCAACACAAATGCGAAAAGTGGTTTTTCAACACTAACACAAGTGCGAAAAGTGGTTTTTCCACACTAATACAAGTGCAAAAGTGGTTTCCTGCACCAACACAATTGCGAAAAGTGGTTTTTCAACACTAACACAAGTGCGAAAAGTGGTTTTTCAACACTATCACATGTGCAAAAAGTGTTTTTTCCACACTAATACAAGTGCAAAAGTGGTTTCCTGCACCAACACAAGTGCGAAAAGTGGTTTTTCAACACTAACACAAGTGCGAAAAGTGGTTTTTCAACACTAACACAAGTGCGAAAAGTGGTTTTTCAACACTATCACAAGTGCAAAAAGTGTTTTTTCCACACTAATACAAGTGCAAAAGTGGTTTCCTGCACCAACACAAGTGCAAAAAGTGGTTTTTCCACACTAATACAAGTGCAAAAGTGGTTTCCTGCATCAACACAAGTGCGAAAAGTGGTTTTTCAACACTAACACAAGTGCGAAAAGTGGTTTTTCAACACTATCACAAGTGCAAAAAGTGTTTTTCAACACTATCACAAGTGCAAAAAGTGTTTTTTCCACACTAATACAAGTGCAAAAGTGGTTTCCTGCACCAACACATGTGTGAAAAGTGGTTTTTCAACACTATCACAAGTGCGAAAAGTGGTTTTTCAACACTAACACAAGTGCGAAAAGTGGTTTTTCAACACTAACACAAGTGCGAAAAGTGGTTTTTCCACACTAATACAAGTGCAAAAGTGGTTTCCTGCACCAACGCAAGTGCGAAAAGTGGTTTTTCAACTCGAACACAAGTGCGAAAAGTGGTTTTTCAACACTATCACAAGTGCAAAAAGTGTTTTTTCCACACTAATACAAGTGCAAAAGTGGTTTCCTGCACCAACACAAGTGCAAAAAGTGGTTTTTCAACACTAACACAAGTGCGAAAAGTGGTTTTTCAACACTATCACAAGTGCAAAAAGTGTTTTTTCAACACTAACACAAGTGCGAAAAGTGGTTTTTCCACACTAATACAAGTGCAAAAGTGGTTTCCTGCACCAACACAAGTGCGAAAAGTGGTTTTTCAACACTAACACAAGTGCGAAAAGTGGTTTTTCAACACTAATACAATTGCAAAAGTGGTTTCCTGCACCAACACAAATGCGAAAAGTGGTTTTTCAACACTAACACAAGTGCGAAAAGTGGTTTTTCCACACTAATACAATTGCAAAAGTGGTTTCCTGCACCAACACAAGTGCGAAAAGTGGTTTTTCGACACTAACACAAGTGCGAAAAGTGGTTTTCAACACTATCACAAGTGCAAAAAGTGTTTTTTCCACACTAATACAAGTGCAAAAGTGGTTTCCTGCACCAACACAAGTGCGAAAAGTGGTTTTTCAACACTAACACAAGTGCGAAAAGTGGTTTTTCAACACTAACACAAGTGCGAAAAGTGTTTTTTCCACACTAATACAAGTGCAAAAGTGGTTTCCTGCACCAACACAAGTGCGAAAAGTGGTTTTTCAACACTAACACAAGTGCGAAAAGTGGTTTTTCAACACCAACACAAGTGCGAAAAGTGGTTTTTCAACACTAACACAAGTGCGAAAAGTGGTTTTTCCACACTAATACAAGTGCAAAAGTGGTTTCCTGCACAAACACAAGTGCGAAAAGTGGTTTTTCAACACTAACACAAGTGTGAAAAGTGGTTTTTCAACACTAACACAGGTGCGAAAAGTGTTTTTTCCACACTAATACAAGTGCAAAAGTGGTTTCCTGCACCAACACAAGTGCAAAAAGTGGTTTATCAACACTAACACAAGTGCGAAAAGTGGTTTTTCAACACTAACACAAGTGCGAAAAGTGGTTTTTCAACACTAACACAAGTGCTAAAAGTGGTTTTGCCACACTAATACAAGTGTAAAAGTGGTTTCCTGCACCAACACAAGTGCGAAAAGTGGTTTTTCAACATTAACACAAGTGCGAAAAGTGGTTTTTCAACACTATCACAAGTGCAAAAAGTGTTTTTCCACACTAATACAAGTGCAAAAGTGGTTTCCTGCACCAACACAAGTGCGAAAAGTGGTTTTTCAACACTAACACAAGTGCGAAAAGTGGTTTATCAACACTAACACAAGTGCGAAAAGTGGTTTTTCAACACTAACACAAGTGCGAAAAGTGGTTTTCCCACATGAATACAAGTGCAAAAGTGGTTTCCTGCACCAACACAAGTGCGAAAAGTGGTTTTTCAACACTAACACAAGTGCGTAAAGTGGTTTTTCAACACTATCACAAGTGCAAAAAGTGTTTTTTCCACACTAATATAAGTGCAAAAGTGGTTTCCTGCACCAACACAAGTGCGAAAAGTGGTTTTTCAACACTAACACAAGTGCGAAAAGTGGTTTTTCAACACTATCACAAGTGCAAAAAGTGTTTTTTCCACACTAATACAAGTGCAAAAGTGGTTTCCTGCACCAACACAAGTGCGAAAAGTGGTTTTTCAACACTAACACAAGTGCGAAAAGTGGTTTTTCAACACTAACACAAGTGCGAAAAGTGGTTTTTCAACACTAACACAAGTGCGAAAAGTGGTTTTTCAACACTAACACAAGTGCAAAAAGTGTTTTTTCCACACTAATACAAGTGCAAAAGTGGTTTCCTGCACCAACACAAGTGCGAAAAGTGGTTTTTCAACACTAACACAAGTGCGAAAAGTGGGTTTTCCACACTAATACAAGTGCAAAAGTGGTTTCCTGCATCAACACAAGTGCGAAAAGTGGTTTTTCAACACTAACACAAGTGTGAAAAGTAGTTTTTCAACACTATCACAAGTGCAAAAAGTGGTTTTTCCACACTAATACAAGTGCAAAAGTGGTTTCCTGCACCAACACAAGTGCAAAAAGTGGTTTTTCCACACTAATACAAGTGCAAAAGTGGTTTCCTGCATCAACACAAGTGCGAAAAGTGGTTTTTCAACACTAACACAAGTGCGAAAAGTGGTTTTTCAACACTATCACAAGTGCAAAAAGTGTTTTTCAACACTATCACAAGTGCAAAAAGTGTTTTTTCCACACTAATACAAGTGCAAAAGTGGTTTCCTGCACCAACACATGTGTGAAAAGTGGTTTTTCAACACTATCACAAGTGCGAAAAGTGGTTTTTCAACACTAACACAAGTGCGAAAAGTGGTTTTTCAACACTAACACAAGTGCGAAAAGTGGTTTTTCAACACTAACACAAGTGCGAAAAGTGGTTTTTCAACACTAACACAAGTGCGAAAAGTGGTTTTTCAACACTAACACAAGTGCTAAAAGTGGTTTTGCCACACTAATACAAGTGTAAAAGTGGTTTCCTGCACCAACACAAGTGCGAAAAGTGGTTTTTCAACATTAACACAAGTGCGAAAAGTGGTTTTTCAACACTATCACAAGTGCAAAAAGTGTTTTTTCCACACTAATACAAGTGCAAAAGTGGTTTCCTGCACCAACACAAGTGCGAAAAGTGGTTTTTCAACACTAACACAAGTGCGAAAAGTGGTTTTTCAACACTAACACAAGTGCGAAAAGTGGTTTTTCAACACTAACACAAGTGCGAAAAGTGGTTTTCCCACATGAATACAAGTGCAAAAGTGGTTTCCTGCACCAACACAAGTGCGAAAAGTGGTTTTTCAACACTAACACAAGTGCGTAAAGTGGTTTTTCAACACTATCACAAGTGCAAAAAGTGTTTTTTCCACACTAATATAAGTGCAAAAGTGGTTTCCTGCACCAACACAAGTGCGAAAAGTGGTTTTTCAACACTAACACAAGTGCGAAAAGTGGTTTTTCAACACTATCACAAGTGCAAAAAGTGTTTTTTCCACACTAATACAAGTGCAAAAGTGGTTTCCTGCACCAACACAAGTGCGAAAAGTGGTTTTTCAACACTAACACAAGTGCGAAAAGTGGTTTTTCAACACTAACACAAGTGCGAAAAGTGGTTTTTCAACACTAACACAAGTGCGAAAAGTGGTTTTTCAACACTAACACAAGTGCAAAAAGTGTTTTTTCCACACTAATACAAGTGCAAAAGTGGTTTCCTGCACCAACACAAGTGCGAAAAGTGGTTTTTCAACACTAACACAAGTGCGAAAAGTGGGTTTTCCACACTAATACAAGTGCAAAAGTGGTTTCCTGCATCAACACAAGTGCGAAAAGTGGTTTTTCAACACTAACACAAGTGTGAAAAGTAGTTTTTCAACACTATCACAAGTGCAAAAAGTGGTTTTTCCACACTAATACAAGTGCAAAAGTGGTTTCCTGCACCAACACAAGTGCAAAAAGTGGTTTTTCCACACTAATACAAGTGCAAAAGTGGTTTCCTGCATCAACACAAGTGCGAAAAGTGGTTTTTCAACACTAACACAAGTGCGAAAAGTGGTTTTTCAACACTATCACAAGTGCAAAAAGTGTTTTTCAACACTATCACAAGTGCAAAAAGTGTTTTTTCCACACTAATACAAGTGCAAAAGTGGTTTCCTGCACCAACACATGTGTGAAAAGTGGTTTTTCAACACTATCACAAGTGCGAAAAGTGGTTTTTCAACACTAACACAAGTGCGAAAAGTGGTTTTTCAACACTAACACAAGTGCGAAAAGTGGTTTTTCCACACTAATACAAGTGCAAAAGTGGTTTCCTGCACCAACACAAGTGCGAAAAGTGGTTTTTCAACACTAACACAAGTGCGAAAAGTGGTTTTTCAACACTATCACAAGTGCAAAAAGTGTTTTTTCCACACTAATACAAGTGCAAAAGTGGTTTCCTGCACCAACACAAGTGCAAAAAGTGGTTTTTCAACACTAACACAAGTGCGAAAAGTGGTTTTTCAACACTATCACAAGTGCAAAAAGTGTTTTTTCAACACTAACACAAGTGCGAAAAGTGGTTTTTCCACACTAATACAAGTGCAAAAGTGGTTTCCTGCACCAACACAAGTGCGAAAAGTGGTTTTTCAACACTAACACAAGTGCAAAAAGTGGTTTTTCAACACTAATACAATTGCAAAAGTGGTTTCCTGCACCAACACAAATGCGAAAAGTGGTTTTTCAACACTAACACAAGTGCGAAAAGTGGTTTTTCCACACTAATACAATTGCAAAAGTGGTTTCCTGCACCAACACAAGTGCGAAAAGTGGTTTTTCGACACTAACACAAGTGCGAAAAGTGGTTTTCAACACTATCACAAGTGCAAAAAGTGTTTTTTCCACACTAATACAAGTGCAAAAGTGGTTTCCTGCACCAACACAAGTGCGAAAAGTGGTTTTTCAACACTAACACAAGTGCGAAAAGTGGTTTTTCAACACTAACACAAGTGCGAAAAGTGTTTTTTCCACACTAATACAAGTGCAAAAGTGGTTTCCTGCACCAACACAAGTGCGAAAAGTGGTTTTTCAACACTAACACAAGTGCGAAAAGTGGTTTTTCAACACCAACACAAGTGCGAAAAGTGGTTTTTCAACACTAACACAAGTGCGAAAAGTGGTTTTTCCACACTAATACAAGTGCAAAAGTGGTTTCCTGCACAAACACAAGTGCGAAAAGTGGTTTTTCAACACTAACACAAGTGTGAAAAGTGGTTTTTCAACACTAACACAGGTGCGAAAAGTGTTTTTTCCACACTAATACAAGTGCAAAAGTGGTTTCCTGCACCAACACAAGTGCAAAAAGTGGTTTTTCAACACTAACACAAGTGCGAAAAGTGGTTTTTCAACACTAACACAAGTGCGAAAAGTGGTTTTTCAACACTAACACAAGTGCTAAAAGTGGTTTTGCCACACTAATACAAGTGTAAAAGTGGTTTCCTGCACCAACACAAGTGCGAAAAGTGGTTTTTCAACATTAACACAAGTGCGAAAAGTGGTTTTTCAACACTATCACAAGTGCAAAAAGTGTTTTTTCCACACTAATACAAGTGCAAAAGTGGTTTCCTGCACCAACACAAGTGCGAAAAGTGGTTTTTCAACACTAACACAAGTGCGAAAAGTGGTTTTTCAACACTAACACAAGTGCGAAAAGTGGTTTTTCAACACTAACACAAGTGCGAAAAGTGGTTTTCCCACATGAATACAAGTGCAAAAGTGGTTTCCTGCACCAACACAAGTGCGAAAAGTGGTTTTTCAACACTAACACAAGTGCGTAAAGTGGTTTTTCAACACTATCACAAGTGCAAAAAGTGGTTTTTCCACACTAATACAAGTGCAAAAGTGGTTTCCTGCACCAACACAAGTGCGAAAAGTGGTTTTTCAACACTAACACAAGTGCGAAAAGTGGTTTTTCAACACTAACACAAGTGCGAAAAGTGGTTTTTCCACACTAATACAAGTGCAAAAGTGGTTTCCTGCACCAACACAAGTGTGAAAAGTGGTTTTTCAACACTAACACAAGTGCGAAAAGTAGTTTTTCAACACTAACACAACTGCGAAAAGTGGTTTTTCCACACTAATACAAGTGCAAAAGTGGTTTCCTGCACCAACACAAGTGCGAAAAGTGGTTTTTCAACACTAACACAAGTGTGAAAAGTAGTTTTTCAACACTATCGCAAGTGCAAAAAGTGTTTTTTCCACACTAATACAAGTGCAAAAGTGGTTTCCTGCACCAACACAAGTGCGAAAAGTGGTTTTTCAACACTATCACAAGTGCGAAAAGTGGTTTTTCAACACTAACACAAGTGCGAAAAGTGGTTTTCCACACTAATACAAGTGCAAAAGTGGTTTCCTGCATCAACACAAGTGCGAAAAGTGGTTTTTCAACACTAACACAAGTGCGAAAAGTGGTTTTTCAACACTATCACAAGTGCAAAAAGTGTTTTTCCACACTAATACAAGTGCAAAAGTGGTTTCCTGCACCAACACAAGTGCGAAAAGTTGTTTTTCAACACTATCACAAGTGCGAAAAGTGGTTTTTCAACACTAACACAAGTGCGAAAAGTGGTTTTTCAACACTAACACAAGTGCGAAAAGTGGTTTTTCCACACTAATACAAGTGCAAAAGTGGTTTCCTGCACCAACACAAGTGCAAAAAGTGGTTTTTCAACACTAACACAAGTTCGAAAAGTGGTTTTTCAACACTATCACAAGTGCAAAAAGTGTTTTTTCCACACTAATACAAGTGCAAAAGTGGTTTCCTGCACCAACACAAGTGCGAAAAGTGGTTTTTCAACACTAACACAAGTGCGAAAAGTGGTTTTTCAACACTATCACAAGTGAAAAAAGTGTTTTTTCAACACTAACACAAGTGCGAAAAGTGGTTTTTCCACACTAATACAAGTGCAAAAGTGGTTTCCTGCACCAACACAAGTGCGAAAAGTGGTTTTTCAACACTAACACAAGTGCGAAAAGTGGTTTTTCAACACTAATACAATTGCAAAAGTGGTTTCCTGCACCAACACAAATGCGAAAAGTGGTTTTTCCACACTAATACAAGTGCAAAAGTGGTTTCCTGCACCAACACAATTGCGAAAAGTGGTTTTTCAACACTAACACAAGTGCGAAAAGTGGTTTTTCAACCCTATCACATGTGCAAAAAGTGTTTTTTCCACACTAATACAAGTGCAAAAGTGGTTTCCTGCACCAACACAAGTGCGAAAAGTGGTTTTTCAACACTAACACAAGTGCGAAAAGTGGTTTTTCAACACTAACACAAGTGCGAAAAGTGGTTTTTCAACACTATCACAAGTGCAAAAAGTGTTTTTCCACACTAATACAAGTGCAAAAGTGGTTTCCTGCACCAACACAAGTGCAAAAAGTGGTTTTTCCACACTAATACAAGTGCAAAAGTGGTTTCCTGCATCAACACAAGTGCGAAAAGTGGTTTTTCAACACTAACACAAGTGCGAAAAGTGGTTTTTCAACACTATCACAAGTGCAAAAAGTGTTTTTCAACACTATCACAAGTGCAAAAAGTGTTTTTTCCACACTAATACAAGTGCAAAAGTGGTTTCCTGCACCAACACATGTGTGAAAAGTGGTTTTTCAACACTATCACAAGTGCGAAAAGTGGTTTTTCAACACTAACACAAGTGCGAAAAGTGGTTTTTCAACACTAACACAAGTGCGAAAAGTGGTTTTTCCACACTAATACAAGTGCAAAAGTGGTTTCCTGCACCAACACAAGTGCGAAAAGTGGTTTTTCAACACTAACACAAGTGCGAAAAGTGGTTTTTCAACACTATCACAAGTGCAAAAAGTGTTTTTTCCACACTAATACAAGTGCAAAAGTGGTTTCCTGCACCAACACAAGTGCAAAAAGTGGTTTTTCAACACTAACACAAGTGCGAAAAGTGGTTTTTCAACACTATCACAAGTGCAAAAAGTGTTTTTTCAACACTAACACAAGTGCGAAAAGTGGTTTTTCCACACTAATACAAGTGCAAAAGTGGTTTCCTGCACCAACACAAGTGCGAAAAGTGGTTTTTCAACACTAACACAAGTGCGAAAAGTGGTTTTTCAACACTAATACAATTGCAAAAGTGGTTTCCTGCACCAACACAAATGCGAAAAGTGGTTTTTCAACACTAACACAAGTGCGAAAAGTGGTTTTTCCACACTAATACAATTGCAAAAGTGGTTTCCTGCACCAACACAAGTGCGAAAAGTGGTTTTTCGACACTAACACAAGTGCGAAAAGTGGTTTTCAACACTATCACAAGTGCAAAAAGTGTTTTTTCCACACTAATACAAGTGCAAAAGTGGTTTCCTGCACCAACACAAGTGCGAAAAGTGGTTTTTCAACACTAACACAAGTGCGAAAAGTGGTTTTTCAACACTAACACAAGTGCGAAAAGTGTTTTTTCCACACTAATACAAGTGCAAAAGTGGTTTCCTGCACCAACACAAGTGCAAAAAGTGGTTTTTCAACACTAACACAAGTGCGAAAAGTGGTTTTTCAACACCAACACAAGTGCGAAAAGTGGTTTTTCAACACTAACACAAGTGCGAAAAGTGGTTTTTCCACACTAATACAAGTGCAAAAGTGGTTTCCTGCACAAACACAAGTGCGAAAAGTGGTTTTTCAACACCAACACAAGTGCGAAAAGTGGTTTTTCAACACTAACACAAGTGCGAAAAGTGGTTTTTCAACACTAACACAAGTGCGAAAAGTGGTTTTTCAACACTAACACAAGTGCGAAAAGTGGTTTTCCCACATGAATACAAGTGCAAAAGTGGTTTCCTGCACCAACACAAGTGCGAAAAGTGGTTTTTCAACACTAACACAAGTGCGTAAAGTGGTTTTTCAACACTATCACAAGTGCAAAAAGTGTTTTTTCCACACTAATATAAGTGCAAAAGTGGTTTCCTGCACCAACACAAGTGCGAAAAGTGGTTTTTCAACACTAACACAAGTGCGAAAAGTGGTTTTTCAACACTATCACAAGTGCAAAAAGTGTTTTTTCCACACTAATACAATTGCAAAAGTGGTTTCCTGCACCAACACAAATGCGAAAAGTGGTTTTTCAACACTAACACAAGTGCGAAAAGTGGTTTTTCCACACTAATACAAGTGCAAAAGTGGTTTCCTGCACCAACACAATTGCGAAAAGTGGTTTTTCAACACTAACACAAGTGCGAAAAGTGGTTTTTCAACACTATCACATGTGCAAAAAGTGTTTTTTCCACACTAATACAAGTGCAAAAGTGGTTTCCTGCACCAACACAAGTGCGAAAAGTGGTTTTTCAACACTAACACAAGTGCGAAAAGTGGTTTTTCAACACTAACACAAGTGCGAAAAGTGGTTTTTCAACACTATCACAAGTGCAAAAAGTGTTTTTTCCACACTAATACAAGTGCAAAAGTGGTTTCCTGCACCAACACAAGTGCAAAAAGTGGTTTTTCCACACTAATACAAGTGCAAAAGTGGTTTCCTGCATCAACACAAGTGCGAAAAGTGGTTTTTCAACACTAACACAAGTGCGAAAAGTGGTTTTTCAACACTATCACAAGTGCAAAAAGTGTTTTTCAACACTATCACAAGTGCAAAAAGTGTTTTTTCCACACTAATACAAGTGCAAAAGTGGTTTCCTGCACCAACACATGTGTGAAAAGTGGTTTTTCAACACTATCACAAGTGCGAAAAGTGGTTTTTCAACACTAACACAAGTGCGAAAAGTGGTTTTTCAACACTAACACAAGTGCGAAAAGTGGTTTTTCCACACTAATACAAGTGCAAAAGTGGTTTCCTGCACCAACGCAAGTGCGAAAAGTGGTTTTTCAACACTAACACAAGTGCGAAAAGTGGTTTTTCAACACTATCACAAGTGCAAAAAGTGTTTTTTCCACACTAATACAAGTGCAAAAGTGGTTTCCTGCACCAACACAAGTGCAAAAAGTGGTTTTTCAACACTAACACAAGTGCGAAAAGTGGTTTTTCAACACTATCACAAGTGCAAAAAGTGTTTTTTCAACACTAACACAAGTGCGAAAAGTGGTTTTTCCACACTAATACAAGTGCAAAAGTGGTTTCCTGCACCAACACAAGTGCGAAAAGTGGTTTTTCAACACTAACACAAGTGCGAAAAGTGGTTTTTCAACACTAATACAATTGCAAAAGTGGTTTCCTGCACCAACACAAATGCGAAAAGTGGTTTTTCAACACTAACACAAGTGCGAAAAGTGGTTTTTCCACACTAATACAATTGCAAAAGTGGTTTCCTGCACCAACACAAGTGCGAAATGTGGTTTTTCGACACTAACACAAGTGCGAAAAGTGGTTTTCAACACTATCACAAGTGCAAAAAGTGTTTTTTCCACACTAATACAAGTGCAAAAGTGGTTTCCTGCACCAACACAAGTGCGAAAAGTGGTTTTTCAACACTAACACAAGTGCGAAAAGTGGTTTTTCAACACTAACACAAGTGCGAAAAGTGTTTTTTCCACACTAATACAAGTGCAAAAGTGGTTTCCTGCACCAACACAAGTGCGAAAAGTGGTTTTTCAACACTAACACAAGTGCGAAAAGTGGTTTTTCAACACCAACACAAGTGCGAAAAGTGGTTTTTCAACACTAACACAAGTGCGAAAAGTGGTTTTTCCACACTAATACAAGTGCAAAAGTGGTTTCCTGCACAAACACAAGTGCGAAAAGTGGTTTTTCAACACTAACACAAGTGTGAAAAGTGGTTTTTCAACACTAACACAGGTGCGAAAAGTGTTTTTTCCACACTAATACAAGTGCAAAAGTGGTTTCCTGCACCAACACAAGTGCAAAAAGTGGTTTTTCAACACTAACACAAGTGCGAAAAGTGGTTTTTCAACACTAACACAAGTGCGAAAAGTGGTTTTTCAACAATAACACAAGTGCTAAAAGTGGTTTTGCCACACTAATACAAGTGTAAAAGTGGTTTCCTGCACCAACACAAGTGCGAAAAGTGGTTTTTCAACATTAACACAAGTGCGAAAAGTGGTTTTTCAACACTATCACAAGTGCAAAAAGTGTTTTTTCCACACTAATACAAGTGCAAAAGTGGTTTCCTGCACCAACACAAGTGCGAAAAGTGGTTTTTCAACACTAACACAAGTGCGAAAAGTGGTTTTTCAACACTAACACAAGTGCGAAAAGTGGTTTTTCAACACTAACACAAGTGCGAAAAGTGGTTTTCCCACATGAATACAAGTGCAAAAGTGGTTTCCTGCACCAACACAAGTGCGAAAAGTGGTTTTTCAACACTAACACAAGTGCGTAAAGTGGTTTTTCAACACTATCACAAGTGCAAAAAGTGTTTTTTCCACACTAATATAAGTGCAAAAGTGGTTTCCTGCACCAACACAAGTGCGAAAAGTGGTTTTTCAACACTAACACAAGTGCGAAAAGTGGTTTTTCAACACTATCACAAGTGCAAAAAGTGTTTTTTCCACACTAATACAAGTGCAAAAGTGGTTTCCTGCACCAACACAAGTGCGAAAAGTGGTTTTTCAACACTAACACAAGTGCGAAAAGTGGTTTTTCAACACTAACACAAGTGCGAAAAGTGGTTTTTCAACACTAACACAAGTGCGAAAAGTGGTTTTTCAACACTAACACAAGTGCAAAAAGTGTTTTTTCCACACTAATACAAGTGCAAAAGTGGTTTCCTGCACCAACACAAGTGCGAAAAGTGGTTTTTCAACACTAACACAAGTGCGAAAAGTGGGTTTTCCACACTAATACAAGTGCAAAAGTGGTTTCCTGCATCAACACAAGTGCGAAAAGTGGTTTTTCAACACTAACACAAGTGTGAAAAGTAGTTTTTCAACACTATCACAAGTGCAAAAAGTGGTTTTTCCACACTAATACAAGTGCAAAAGTGGTTTCCTGCACCAACACAAGTGCAAAAAGTGGTTTTTCCACACTAATACAAGTGCAAAAGTGGTTTCCTGCATCAACACAAGTGCGAAAAGTGGTTTTTCAACACTAACACAAGTGCGAAAAGTGGTTTTTCAACACTATCACAAGTGCAAAAAGTGTTTTTCAACACTATCACAAGTGCAAAAAGTGTTTTTTCCACACTAATACAAGTGCAAAAGTGGTTTCCTGCACCAACACATGTGTGAAAAGTGGTTTTTCAACACTATCACAAGTGCGAAAAGTGGTTTTTCAACACTAACACAAGTGCGAAAAGTGGTTTTTCAACACTAACACAAGTGCGAAAAGTGGTTTTTCCACACTAATACAAGTGCAAAAGTGGTTTCCTGCTCCAACACAAGTGCGAAAAGTGGTTTTTCAACACTAACACAAGTGCGAAAAGTGGTTTTTCAACACTATCACAAGTGCAAAAAGTGTTTTTTCCACACTAATACAAGTGCAAAAGTGGTTTCCTGCACCAACACAAGTGCAAAAAGTGGTTTTTCAACACTAACACAAGTGCGAAAAGTGGTTTTTCAACACTATCACAAGTGCAAAAAGTGTTTTTTCAACACTAACACAAGTGCGAAAAGTGGTTTTTCCACACTAATACAAGTGCAAAAGTGGTTTCCTGCACCAACACAAGTGCGAAAAGTGGTTTTTCAACACTAACACAAGTGCAAAAAGTGGTTTTTCAACACTAATACAATTGCAAAAGTGGTTTCCTGCACCAACACAAATGCGAAAAGTGGTTTTTCAACACTAACACAAGTGCGAAAAGTGGTTTTTCCACACTAATACAATTGCAAAAGTGGTTTCCTGCACCAACACAAATGCGAAAAGTGGTTTTTCAACACTAACACAAGTGCGAAAAGTGGTTTTTCCACACTAATACAATTGCAAAAGTGGTTTCCTGCACCAACACAAATGCGAAAAGTGGTTTTTCAACACTAACACAAGTGCGAAAAGTGGTTTTTCCACACTAATACAATTGCAAAAGTGGTTTCCTGCACCAACACAAGTGCGAAAAGTGGTTTTTCGACACTAACACAAGTGCGAAAAGTGGTTTTCAACACTATCACAAGTGCAAAAAGTGTTTTTTCCACACTAATACAAGTGCAAAAGTGGTTTCCTGCACCAACACAAGTGCGAAAAGTGGTTTTTCAACACTAACACAAGTGCGAAAAGTGGTTTTTCAACACTAACACAAGTGCGAAAAGTGTTTTTTCCACACTAATACAAGTGCAAAAGTGGTTTCCTGCACCAACACAAGTGCGAAAAGTGGTTTTTCAACACTAACACAAGTGCGAAAAGTGGTTTTTCAACACCAACACAAGTGCGAAAAGTGGTTTTTCAACACTAACACAAGTGCGAAAAGTGGTTTTTCCACACTAATACAAGTGCAAAAGTGGTTTCCTGCACAAACACAAGTGCGAAAAGTGGTTTTTCAACACCAACACAAGTGCGAAAAGTGGTTTTTCAACACTAACACAAGTGCGAAAAGTGGTTTTTCAACACTAACACAAGTGCGAAAAGTGGTTTTTCAACACTAACACAAGTGCGAAAAGTGGTTTTCCCACATGAATACAAGTGCAAAAGTGGTTTCCTGCACCAACACAAGTGCGAAAAGTGGTTTTTCAACACTAACACAAGTGCGTAAAGTGGTTTTTCAACACTATCACAAGTGCAAAAAGTGTTTTTTCCACACTAATATAAGTGCAAAAGTGGTTTCCTGCACCAACACAAGTGCGAAAAGTGGTTTTTCAACACTAACACAAGTGCGAAAAGTGGTTTTTCAACACTATCACAAGTGCAAAAAGTGTTTTTTCCACACTAATACAATTGCAAAAGTGGTTTCCTGCACCAACACAAATGCGAAAAGTGGTTTTTCAACACTAACACAAGTGCGAAAAGTGGTTTTTCCACACTAATACAAGTGCAAAAGTGGTTTCCTGCACCAACACAATTGCGAAAAGTGGTTTTTCAACACTAACACAAGTGCGAAAAGTGGTTTTTCAACACTATCACATGTGCAAAAAGTGTTTTTTCCACACTAATACAAGTGCAAAAGTGGTTTCCTGCACCAACACAAGTGCGAAAAGTGGTTTTTCAACACTAACACAAGTGCGAAAAGTGGTTTTTCAACACTAACACAAGTGCGAAAAGTGGTTTTTCAACACTATCACAAGTGCAAAAAGTGTTTTTTCCACACTAATACAAGTGCAAAAGTGGTTTCCTGCACCAACACAAGTGCAAAAAGTGGTTTTTCCACACTAATACAAGTGCAAAAGTGGTTTCCTGCATCAACACAAGTGCGAAAAGTGGTTTTTCAACACTAACACAAGTGCGAAAAGTGGTTTTTCAACACTATCACAAGTGCAAAAAGTGTTTTTCAACACTATCACAAGTGCAAAAAGTGTTTTTTCCACACTAATACAAGTGCAAAAGTGGTTTCCTGCACCAACACATGTGTGAAAAGTGGTTTTTCAACACTATCACAAGTGCGAAAAGTGGTTTTTCAACACTAACACAAGTGCGAAAAGTGGTTTTTCAACACTAACACAAGTGCGAAAAGTGGTTTTTCCACACTAATACAAGTGCAAAAGTGGTTTCCTGCACCAACGCAAGTGCGAAAAGTGGTTTTTCAACACTAACACAAGTGCGAAAAGTGGTTTTTCAACACTATCACAAGTGCAAAAAGTGTTTTTTCCACACTAATACAAGTGCAAAAGTGGTTTCCTGCACCAACACAAGTGCAAAAAGTGGTTTTTCAACACTAACACAAGTGCGAAAAGTGGTTTTTCAACACTATCACAAGTGCAAAAAGTGTTTTTTCAACACTAACACAAGTGCGAAAAGTGGTTTTTCCACACTAATACAAGTGCAAAAGTGGTTTCCTGCACCAACACAAGTGCGAAAAGTGGTTTTTCAACACTAACACAAGTGCGAAAAGTGGTTTTTCAACACTAATACAATTGCAAAAGTGGTTTCCTGCACCAACACAAATGCGAAAAGTGGTTTTTCAACACTAACACAAGTGCGAAAAGTGGTTTTTCCACACTAATACAATTGCAAAAGTGGTTTCCTGCACCAACACAAGTGCGAAATGTGGTTTTTCGACACTAACACAAGTGCGAAAAGTGGTTTTCAACACTATCACAAGTGCAAAAAGTGTTTTTTCCACACTAATACAAGTGCAAAAGTGGTTTCCTGCACCAACACAAGTGCGAAAAGTGGTTTTTCAACACTAACACAAGTGCGAAAAGTGGTTTTTCAACACTAACACAAGTGCGAAAAGTGTTTTTTCCACACTAATACAAGTGCAAAAGTGGTTTCCTGCACCAACACAAGTGCGAAAAGTGGTTTTTCAACACTAACACAAGTGCGAAAAGTGGTTTTTCAACACCAACACAAGTGCGAAAAGTGGTTTTTCAACACTAACACAAGTGCGAAAAGTGGTTTTTCCACACTAATACAAGTGCAAAAGTGGTTTCCTGCACAAACACAAGTGCGAAAAGTGGTTTTTCAACACTAACACAAGTGTGAAAAGTGGTTTTTCAACACTAACACAGGTGCGAAAAGTGTTTTTTCCACACTAATACAAGTGCAAAAGTGGTTTCCTGCACCAACACAAGTGCAAAAAGTGGTTTTTCAACACTAACACAAGTGCGAAAAGTGGTTTTTCAACACTAACACAAGTGCGAAAAGTGGTTTTTCAACAATAACACAAGTGCTAAAAGTGGTTTTGCCACACTAATACAAGTGTAAAAGTGGTTTCCTGCACCAACACAAGTGCGAAAAGTGGTTTTTCAACATTAACACAAGTGCGAAAAGTGGTTTTTCAACACTATCACAAGTGCAAAAAGTGTTTTTTCCACACTAATACAAGTGCAAAAGTGGTTTCCTGCACCAACACAAGTGCGAAAAGTGGTTTTTCAACACTAACACAAGTGCGAAAAGTGGTTTTTCAACACTAACACAAGTGCGAAAAGTGGTTTTTCAACACTAACACAAGTGCGAAAAGTGGTTTTCCCACATGAATACAAGTGCAAAAGTGGTTTCCTGCACCAACACAAGTGCGAAAAGTGGTTTTTCAACACTAACACAAGTGCGTAAAGTGGTTTTTCAACACTATCACAAGTGCAAAAAGTGTTTTTTCCACACTAATATAAGTGCAAAAGTGGTTTCCTGCACCAACACAAGTGCGAAAAGTGGTTTTTCAACACTAACACAAGTGCGAAAAGTGGTTTTTCAACACTATCACAAGTGCAAAAAGTGTTTTTTCCACACTAATACAAGTGCAAAAGTGGTTTCCTGCACCAACACAAGTGCGAAAAGTGGTTTTTCAACACTAACACAAGTGCGAAAAGTGGTTTTTCAACACTAACACAAGTGCGAAAAGTGGTTTTTCAACACTAACACAAGTGCGAAAAGTGGTTTTTCAACACTAACACAAGTGCAAAAAGTGTTTTTTCCACACTAATACAAGTGCAAAAGTGGTTTCCTGCACCAACACAAGTGCGAAAAGTGGTTTTTCAACACTAACACAAGTGCGAAAAGTGGGTTTTCCACACTAATACAAGTGCAAAAGTGGTTTCCTGCATCAACACAAGTGCGAAAAGTGGTTTTTCAACACTAACACAAGTGTGAAAAGTAGTTTTTCAACACTATCACAAGTGCAAAAAGTGGTTTTTCCACACTAATACAAGTGCAAAAGTGGTTTCCTGCACCAACACAAGTGCAAAAAGTGGTTTTTCCACACTAATACAAGTGCAAAAGTGGTTTCCTGCATCAACACAAGTGCGAAAAGTGGTTTTTCAACACTAACACAAGTGCGAAAAGTGGTTTTTCAACACTATCACAAGTGCAAAAAGTGTTTTTCAACACTATCACAAGTGCAAAAAGTGTTTTTTCCACACTAATACAAGTGCAAAAGTGGTTTCCTGCACCAACACATGTGTGAAAAGTGGTTTTTCAACACTATCACAAGTGCGAAAAGTGGTTTTTCAACACTAACACAAGTGCGAAAAGTGGTTTTTCAACACTAACACAAGTGCGAAAAGTGGTTTTTCCACACTAATACAAGTGCAAAAGTGGTTTCCTGCACCAACACAAGTACGAAAAGTGGTTTTTCAACACTAACACAAGTGCGAAAAGTGGTTTTTCAACACTATCACAAGTGCAAAAAGTGTTTTTTCCACACTAATACAAGTGCAAAAGTGGTTTCCTGCACCAACACAAGTGCAAAAAGTGGTTTTTCAACACTAACACAAGTGCGAAAAGTGGTTTTTCAACACTATCACAAGTGCAAAAAGTGTTTTTTCAACACTAACACAAGTGCGAAAAGTGGTTTTTCCACACTAATACAAGTGCAAAAGTGGTTTCCTGCACCAACACAAGTGCGAAAAGTGGTTTTTCAACACTAACACAAGTGCAAAAAGTGGTTTTTCAACACTAATACAATTGCAAAAGTGGTTTCCTGCACCAACACAAATGCGAAAAGTGGTTTTTCAACACTAACACAAGTGCGAAAAGTGGTTTTTCCACACTAATACAATTGCAAAAGTGGTTTCCTGCACCAACACAAGTGCGAAAAGTGGTTTTTCGACACTAACACAAGTGCGAAAAGTGGTTTTCAACACTATCACAAGTGCAAAAAGTGTTTTTTCCACACTAATACAAGTGCAAAAGTGGTTTCCTGCACCAACACAAGTGCGAAAAGTGGTTTTTCAACACTAACACAAGTGCGAAAAGTGGTTTTTCAACACTAACACAAGTGCGAAAAGTGTTTTTTCCACACTAATACAAGTGCAAAAGTGGTTTCCTGCACCAACACAAGTGCGAAAAGTGGTTTTTCAACACTAACACAAGTGCGAAAAGTGGTTTTTCAACACCAACACAAGTGCGAAAAGTGGTTTTTCAACACTAACACAAGTGCGAAAAGTGGTTTTTCCACACTAATACAAGTGCAAAAGTGGTTTCCTGCACAAACACAAGTGCGAAAAGTGGTTTTTCAACACTAACACAAGTGTGAAAAGTGGTTTTTCAACACTAACACAGGTGCGAAAAGTGTTTTTTCCACACTAATACAAGTGCAAAAGTGGTTTCCTGCACCAACACAAGTGCAAAAAGTGGTTTTTCAACACTAACACAAGTGCGAAAAGTGGTTTTTCAACACTAACACAAGTGCGAAAAGTGGTTTTTCAACACTAACACAAGTGCTAAAAGTGGTTTTGCCACACTAATACAAGTGTAAAAGTGGTTTCCTGCACCAACACAAGTGCGAAAAGTGGTTTTTCAACATTAACACAAGTGCGAAAAGTGGTTTTTCAACACTATCACAAGTGCAAAAAGTGTTTTTTCCACACTAATACAAGTGCAAAAGTGGTTTCCTGCACCAACACAAGTGCGAAAAGTGGTTTTTCAACACTAACACAAGTGCGAAAAGTGGTTTTTCAACACTAACACAAGTGCGAAAAGTGGTTTTTCAACACTAACACAAGTGCGAAAAGTGGTTTTCCCACATGAATACAAGTGCAAAAGTGGTTTCCTGCACCAACACAAGTGCGAAAAGTGGTTTTTCAACACTAACACAAGTGCGTAAAGTGGTTTTTCAACACTATCACAAGTGCAAAAAGTGTTTTTTCCACACTAATATAAGTGCAAAAGTGGTTTCCTGCACCAACACAAGTGCGAAAAGTGGTTTTTCAACACTAACACAAGTGCGAAAAGTGGTTTTTCAACACTATCACAAGTGCAAAAAGTGTTTTTTCCACACTAATACAAGTGCAAAAGTGGTTTCCTGCACCAACACAAGTGCGAAAAGTGGTTTTTCAACACTAACACAAGTGCGAAAAGTGGTTTTTCAACACTAACACAAGTGCGAAAAGTGGTTTTTCAACACTAACACAAGTGCGAAAAGTGGTTTTTCAACACTAACACAAGTGCAAAAAGTGTTTTTTCCACACTAATACAAGTGCAAAAGTGGTTTCCTGCACCAACACAAGTGCGAAAAGTGGTTTTTCAACACTAACACAAGTGCGAAAAGTGGGTTTTCCACACTAATACAAGTGCAAAAGTGGTTTCCTGCATCAACACAAGTGCGAAAAGTGGTTTTTCAACACTAACACAAGTGTGAAAAGTAGTTTTTCAACACTATCACAAGTGCGAAAAGTGGTTTTTCAACACTAACACAAGTGCGAAAAGTGGTTTCCTGCACTAACACAAGTGCAAAAGTGGTTTTTCAACACTATCACAAGTGCGAAAAGTGGTTTTTCAACACTATCACAAGTGCAAAAAGTGTTTTTTCCACACTAATACAAGTGCAAAAGTGGTTTCCTGCACCAACACAAGTGCGAAAAGTGGTTTTTCAACACTAACACAAGTGCGAAAAGTGGTTTTTCAACACTAACACAAGTGCAAAAAGTGGTTTTTTCCACACTATTACAAGTGCAAAAGTGGTTTCCTGCACCAACACAAGTGCGAAAAGTGGTTTTTCAACACTAACACAAGTGCGAAAAGTGGTTTTTCAACACTAACACAAGTGCGAAAAGTGGTTTTTCAACACTATCACAAGTGCAAAAAGTGTTTTTTCCGCACTAATACAAGTGCAAAAGTGGTTTTCCTGCACTAACACAAGTGCGAAAAGTGGTTTTTCCACACTAATACATGTGCAAAAGTGGTTTCCTGCACCAACACAAGTGCGAAAAGTGGTTTTTCAACACTAACACAAGTGCGAAAAGTGGTTTTTCAACACTAACACAAGTGCGAAAAGTGGTTTTTCAACACTAACACAAGTGCGAAAAGTGGTTTTTCAACACTAACACAAGTGCGAAAAGTGGTTTTTCAACACTATCACAAGTGCAAAAAGTGGTTTTTCCACACTAATACAAGTGCAAAAGTGGTTTCCTGCACCAACACAAGTGCGAAAAGTGGTTTTTCAACACTAACACAAGTGCGAAAAGTGGTTTTTCAACACTAACACAAGTGCGAAAAGTTGTTTTTCAACACTAACACAAGTGCGAAAAGTGGTTTTTCAACACTAACACAAGTGCGAAAAGTGGTTTTTCAACACTAACACAAGTGCGAAAAGTGGTTTTTCAACACTATCACAAGTGCAAAAAGTGGTTTTTCCACACTAATACAAGTGCAAAAGTGGTTTCCTGCACCAACACAAGTGCGAAAAGTGGTTTTTCAACACTAATACAAGTGCGAAAAGTGGTTTTTCAACACTAACACAAGTGCGAAAAGTGGTTTTTCCACACTAACACAAGTGCAAAAAGTGGTTTTTCCACTCTAATACAAGTGCAAAAGTGGTTTCCTGCACCAACACAAGTGCGAAAAGTGGTTTTTCGACACTAACACAAGTGCGAAATGTGGTTTTTCAACACTATCACAAGTGCAAAAAGTGTTTTTTCCACACTAATACAAGTGCAAAAGTGGTTTCCTGCACCAACACAATTGCGAAAAGTGGTTTTTCAACACTAACACAAGTGCGAAAAGTGGTTTTTCAACACCAACACAAGTGCGAAAAGTGGTTTTTCAACACTAACACAAGTGCGAAAAGTGGTTTTTCCACACTAATACAAGTGCAAAAGTGGTTTCCTGCACAAACACAAGTGCGAAAAGTGGTTTTTCAACACTAACACAAGTGTGAAAAGTGGTTTTTCAACACTAACACAGGTGCGAAAAGTGTTTTTTCCACACTAATACAAGTGCAAAAGTGGTTTCCTGCACCAACACAAGTGCAAAAAGTGGTTTTTCAACACTAACACAAGTGCGAAAAGTGGTTTTTCAACACTAACACAAGTGCGAAAAGTGGTTTTTCAACACTAACACAAGTGCTAAAAGTGGTTTTGCCACACTAATACAAGTGTAAAAGTGGTTTCCTGCACCAACACAAGTGCGAAAAGTGGTTTTTCAACATTAACACAAGTGCGAAAAGTGGTTTTTCAACACTATCACAAGTGCAAAAAGTGTTTTTTCCACACTAATACAAGTGCAAAAGTGGTTTCCTGCACCAATACAAGTGCGAAAAGTGGTTTTTCAACACTAACACAAGTGCGAAAAGTGGTTTTTCAACACTAACACAAGTGCGAAAAGTGGTTTTTCAACACTAACACAAGTGCGAAAAGTGGTTTTCCCACATGAATACAAGTGCAAAAGTGGTTTCCTGCACCAACACAAGTGCGAAAAGTGGTTTTTCAACACTAACACAAGTGCGTAAAGTGGTTTTTCAACACTATCACAAGTGCAAAAAGTGTTTTTTCCACACTAATATAAGTGCAAAAGTGGTTTCCTGCACCAACACAAGTGCGAAAAGTGGTTTTTCAACACTAACACAAGTGCGAAAAGTGGTTTTTCAACACTATCACAAGTGCAAAAAGTGTTTTTTCCACACTAATACAAGTGCAAAAGTGGTTTCCTGCACCAACACAAGTGCGAAAAGTGGTTTTTCAACACTAACACAAGTGCGAAAAGTGGTTTTTCAACACTAACACAAGTGCGAAAAGTGGTTTTTCAACACTAACACAAGTGCGAAAAGTGGTTTTTCAACACTAACACAAGTGCAAAAAGTGTTTTTTCCACACTAATACAAGTGCAAAAGTGGTTTCCTGCACCAACACAAGTGCGAAAAGTGGTTTTTCAACACTAACACAAGTGCGAAAAGTGGGTTTTCCACACTAATACAAGTGCAAAAGTGGTTTCCTGCATCAACACAAGTGCGAAAAGTGGTTTTTCAACACTAACACAAGTGTGAAAAGTAGTTTTTCAACACTATCACAAGTGCAAAAAGTGGTTTTTCCACACTAATACAAGTGCAAAAGTGGTTTCCTGCACCAACACAAGTGCAAAAAGTGGTTTTTCCACACTAATACAAGTGCAAAAGTGGTTTCCTGCATCAACACAAGTGCGAAAAGTGGTTTTTCAACACTAACACAAGTGCGAAAAGTGGTTTTTCAACACTATCACAAGTGCAAAAAGTGTTTTTCAACACTATCACAAGTGCAAAAAGTGTTTTTTCCACACTAATACAAGTGCAAAAGTGGTTTCCTGCACCAACACATGTGTGAAAAGTGGTTTTTCAACACTATCACAAGTGCGAAAAGTGGTTTTTCAACACTAACACAAGTGCGAAAAGTGGTTTTTCAACACTAACACAAGTGCGAAAAGTGGTTTTTCCACACTAATACAAGTGCAAAAGTGGTTTCCTGCACCAACACAAGTGCGAAAAGTGGTTTTTCAACACTAACACAAGTGCGAAAAGTGGTTTTTCAACACTATCACAAGTGCAAAAAGTGTTTTTTCCACACTAATACAAGTGCAAAAGTGGTTTCCTGCACCAACACAAGTGCAAAAAGTGGTTTTTCAACACTAACACAAGTGCGAAAAGTGGTTTTTCAACACTATCACAAGTGCAAAAAGTGTTTTTTCAACACTAACACAAGTGCGAAAAGTGGTTTTTCCACACTAATACAAGTGCAAAAGTGGTTTCCTGCACCAACACAAGTGCGAAAAGTGGTTTTTCAACACTAACACAAGTGCAAAAGTGGTTTTTCAACACTAATACAATTGCAAAAGTGGTTTCCTGCACCAACACAAATGCGAAAAGTTGTTTTTCAACACTAACACAAGTGCGAAAAGTGGTTTTTCCACACTAATACAATTGCAAAAGTGGTTTCCTGCACCAACACAAGTGCGAAAAGTGGTTTTTCGACACTAACACAAGTGCGAAAAGTGGTTTTCAACACTATCACAAGTGCAAAAAGTGTTTTTTCCACACTAATACAAGTGCAAAAGTGGTTTCCTGCACCAACACAAGTGCGAAAAGTGGTTTTTCAACACTAACACAAGTGCGAAAAGTGGTTTTTCAACACTAACACAAGTGCGAAAAGTGTTTTTTCCACACTAATACAAGTGCAAAAGTGGTTTCCTGCACCAACACATGTGTGAAAAGTGGTTTTTCAACACTATCACAAGTGCGAAAAGTGGTTTTTCAACACTAACACAAGTGCGAAAAGTGGTTTTTCAACACTAACACAAGTGCGAAAAGTGGTTTTTCCACACTAATACAAGTGCAAAAGTGGTTTCCTGCACCAACACAAGTGCGAAAAGTGGTTTTTCAACACTAACACAAGTGCGAAAAGTGGTTTTTCAACACTATCACAAGTGCAAAAAGTGTTTTTTCCACACTAATACAAGTGCAAAAGTGGTTTCCTGCACCAACACAAGTGCAAAAAGTGGTTTTTCAACACTAACACAAGTGCGAAAAGTGGTTTTTCAACACTATCACAAGTGCAAAAAGTGTTTTTTCAACACTAACACAAGTGCGAAAAGTGGTTTTTCCACACTAATACAAGTGCAAAAGTGGTTTCCTGCACCAACACAAGTGCGAAAAGTGGTTTTTCAACACTAACACAAGTGCAAAAAGTGGTTTTTCAACACTAATACAATTGCAAAAGTGGTTTCCTGCACCAACACAAATGCGAAAAGTTGTTTTTCAACACTAACACAAGTGCGAAAAGTGGTTTTTCCACACTAATACAATTGCAAAAGTGGTTTCCTGCACCAACACAAGTGCGAAAAGTGGTTTTTCGACACTAACACAAGTGCGAAAAGTGGTTTTCAACACTATCACAAGTGCAAAAAGTGTTTTTTCCACACTAATACAAGTGCAAAAGTGGTTTCCTGCACCAACACAAGTGCGAAAAGTGGTTTTTCAACACTAACACAAGTGCGAAAAGTGGTTTTTCAACACTAACACAAGTGCGAAAAGTGTTTTTTCCACACTAATACAAGTGCAAAAGTGGTTTCCTGCACCAACACAAGTGCGAAAAGTGGTTTTTCAACACTAACACAAGTGCGAAAAGTGGTTTTTCAACACCAACACAAGTGCGAAAAGTGGTTTTTCAACACTAACACAAGTGCGAAAAGTGGTTTTTCCACACTAATACAAGTGCAAAAGTGGTTTCCTGCACAAACACAAGTGCGAAAAGTGGTTTTTCAACACTAACACAAGTGTGAAAAGTGGTTTTTCAACACTAACACAGGTGCGAAAAGTGTTTTTTCCACACTAATACAAGTGCAAAAGTGGTTTCCTGCACCAACACAAGTGCAAAAAGTGGTTTTTCAACACTAACACAAGTGCGAAAAGTGGTTTTTCAACACTAACACAAGTGCGAAAAGTGGTTTTTCAACACTAACGCAAGTGCTAAAAGTGGTTTTGCCACACTAATACAAGTGTAAAAGTGGTTTCCTGCACCAACACAAGTGCGAAAAGTGGTTTTTCAACATTAACACAAGTGCGAAAAGTGGTTTTTCAACACTATCACAAGTGCAAAAAGTGTTTTTTCCACACTAATACAAGTGCAAAAGTGGTTTCCTGCACCAACACAAGTGCGAAAAGTGGTTTTTCAACACTAACACAAGTGCGAAAAGTGGTTTTTCAACACTAACACAAGTGCGAAAAGTGGTTTTTCAACACTAACACAAGTGCGAAAAGTGGTTTTCCCACATGAATACAAGTGCAAAAGTGGTTTCCTGCACCAACACAAGTGCGAAAAGTGGTTTTTCAACACTAACACAAGTGCGTAAAGTGGTTTTTCAACACTATCACAAGTGCAAAAAGTGTTTTTTCCACACTAATATAAGTGCAAAAGTGGTTTCCTGCACCAACACAAGTGCGAAAAGTGGTTTTTCAACACTAACACAAGTGCGAAAAGTGGTTTTTCAACACTATCACAAGTGCAAAAAGTGTTTTTTCCACACTAATACAAGTGCAAAAGTGGTTTCCTGCACCAACACAAGTGCGAAAAGTGGTTTTTCAACACTAACACAAGTGCGAAAAGTGGTTTTTCAACACTAACACAAGTGCGAAAAGTGGTTTTTCAACACTAACACAAGTGCGAAAAGTGGTTTTTCAACACTAACACAAGTGCAAAAAGTGTTTTTTCCACACTAATACAAGTGCAAAAGTGGTTTCCTGCACCAACACAAGTGCGAAAAGTGGTTTTTCAACACTAACACAAGTGCGAAAAGTGGGTTTTCCACACTAATACAAGTGCAAAAGTGGTTTCCTGCATCAACACAAGTGCGAAAAGTGGTTTTTCAACACTAACACAAGTGTGAAAAGTAGTTTTTCAACACTATCACAAGTGCGAAAAGTGGTTTTTCAACACTAACACAAGTGCGAAAAGTGGTTTCCTGCACTAACACAAGTGCAAAAGTGGTTTTTCAACACTATCACAAGTGCGAAAAGTGGTTTTTCAACACTATCACAAGTGCAAAAAGTGTTTTTTCCACACTAATACAAGTGCAAAAGTGGTTTCCTGCACCAACACAAGTGCGAAAAGTGGTTTTTCAACACTAACACAAGTGCGAAAAGTGGTTTTTCAACACTAACACAAGTGCAAAAAGTGGTTTTTTCCACACTATTACAAGTGCAAAAGTGGTTTCCTGCACCAACACAAGTGCGAAAAGTGGTTTTTCAACACTAACACAAGTGCGAAAAGTGGTTTTTCAACACTAACACAAGTGCGAAAAGTGGTTTTTCAACACTATCACAAGTGCAAAAAGTGTTTTTTCCGCACTAATACAAGTGCAAAAGTGGTTTTCCTGCACCAACACAAGTGCGAAAAGTAGTTTTTCAACACTAACACAAGTGCGAAAAGTGGTTTTTCCACACTAATACATGTGCAAAAGTGGTTTCCTGCACCAACACAAGTGCGAAAAGTGGTTTTTCAACACTAACACAAGTGCGAAAAGTGGTTTTTCAACACTAACACAAGTGCGAAAAGTGGTTTTTCAACACTAACACAAGTGCGAAAAGTGGTTTTTCAACACTAACACAAGTGCGAAAAGTGGTTTTTCAACACTATCACAAGTGCAAAAAGTGGTTTTTCCACACTAATACAAGTGCAAAAGTGGTTTCCTGCACCAACACAAGTGCGAAAAGTGGTTTTTCAACACTAACACAAGTGCGAAAAGTGGTTTTTCAACACTAACACAAGTGCGAAAAGTTGTTTTTCAACACTAACACAAGTGCGAAAAGTGGTTTTTCAACACTAACACAAGTGTGAAAAGTGGTTTTTCAACACTAACACAAGTGCGAAAAGTGGTTTTTCAACACTATCACAAGTGCAAAAAGTGGTTTTTCCACACTAATACAAGTGCAAAAGTGGTTTCCTGCACCAACACAAGTGCGAAAAGTGGTTTTTCAACACTAATACAAGTGCGAAAAGTGGTTTTTCAACACTAACACAAGTGCGAAAAGTGGTTTTTCCACACTAACACAAGTGCAAAAAGTGGTTTTTCCACTCTAATACAAGTGCAAAAGTGGTTTCCTGCACCAACACAAGTGCGAAAAGTGGTTTTTCGACACTAACACAAGTGCGAAATGTGGTTTTTCAACACTATCACAAGTGCAAAAAGTGTTTTTTCCACACTAATACAAGTGCAAAAGTGGTTTCCTGCACCAACACAATTGCGAAAAGTGGTTTTTCAACACTAACACAAGTGCGAAAAGTGGTTTTTCAACACTATCACATGTGCAAAAAGTGTTTTTTCCACACTAATACAAGTGCAAAAGTGGTTTCCTGCACCAACACAAGTGCGAAAAGTGGTTTTTCAACAGTAACACAAGTGAGAAAAGTGGTTTTTCCACACTAATACAAGTGCAAAAGTGGTTTCCTGCACCAACACAAGTGCGAAAAGTGGTTTTTCAACACTAACACAAGTACGAAAAGTGGTTTTTCAACACTAACACAAGTGCGAAAAGTGGTTTTTCAACACTAACACAAGTGCGAAAAGTGGTTTTTCAACACTAACACAAGTGCGAAAAGTGGTTTTTCCACACTAATACAAGTGCAAAAGTGGTTTCCTGCACCAACACAAGTGCGAAAAGTGGTTTTTCAACACTAACACAAGTGTGAAAAGTAGTTTTTCAACACTATCGCAAGTGCAAAAAGTGTTTTTTCCACACTAATACAAGTGCAAAAGTGGTTTCCTGCACCAACACAAGTGCGAAAAGTGGTTTTTCAACACTATCACAAGTGCGAAAAGTGGTTTTTCAACACTAACACAAGTGCGAAAAGTGGTTTTCCACACTAATACAAGTGCAAAAGTGGTTTCCTGCATCAACACAAGTGCGAAAAGTGGTTTTTCAACACTAACACAAGTGCGAAAAGTGGTTTTTCAACACTATCACAAGTGCAAAAAGTGTTTTTCCACACTAATACAAGTGCAAAAGTGGTTTCCTGCACCAACACAAGTGCGAAAAGTTGTTTTTCAACACTATCACAAGTGCGAAAAGTGGTTTTTCAACACAAACACAAGTGCGAAAAGTGGTTTTTCAACACTAACACAAGTGCGAAAAGTGGTTTTTCCACACTAATACAAGTGCAAAAGTGGTTTCCTGCACCAACACAAGTGCAAAAAGTGGTTTTTCAACACTAACACAAGTTCGAAAAGTGGTTTTTCAACACTATCACAAGTGCAAAAAGTGTTTTTTCCACACTAATACAAGTCCAAAAGTGGTTTCCTGCACCAACACAAGTGCGAAAAGTGGTTTTTCAACACTAACACAAGTGCGAAAAGTGGTTTTTCAACACTATCACAAGTGCAAAAAGTGTTTTTTCAACACTAACACAAGTGCGAAAAGTGGTTTTTCCACACTAATACAAGTGCAAAAGTGGTTTCCTGCACCAACACAGGTGCGAAAAGTGGTTTTTCAACACTAACACAAGTGCGAAAAGTGGTTTTTCAACACTAATACAATTGCAAAAGTGGTTTCCTGCACCAACACAAATGCGAAAAGTGGTTTTTCAACACTAACACAAGTGCGAAAAGTGGTTTTTCCACACTAATACAAGTGCAAAAGTGGTTTCCTGCACCAACACAATTGCGAAAAGTGGTTTTTCAACACTAACACAAGTGCGAAAGGTGGTTTTTCAACACTATCACATGTGCAAAAAGTGTTTTTTCCACACTAATACAAGTGCAAAAGTGGTTTCCTGCACCAACACAAGTGCGAAAAGTGGTTTTTCAACACTAACACAAGTGCGAAAAGTGGTTTTTCAACACTAACACAAGTGCGAAAAGTGGTTTTTCAACACTATCACAAGTGCAAAAAGTGTTTTTTCCACACTAATACAAGTGCAAAAGTGGTTTCCTGCACCAACACAAGTGCAAAAAGTGGTTTTTCCACACTAATACAAGTGCAAAAGTGGTTTCCTGCATCAACACAAGTGCGAAAAGTGGTTTTTCAACACTAACACAAGTGCGAAAAGTGGTTTTTCAACACTATCACAAGTGCAAAAAGTGTTTTTTCCACACTAATACAAGTGCAAAAGTGGTTTCCTGCACCAACACATGTGTGAAAAGTGGTTTTTCAACACTATCACAAGTGCGAAAAGTGATTTTTCAACACTAACACAAGTGCGAAAAGTGGTTTTTCCACACTAATACAAGTGCAAAAGTGGTTTCCTGCACCAACGCAAGTGCGAAAAGTGGTTTTTCAACACTAACACAAGTGCGAAAAGTGGTTTTTCAACACTAACACAAGTGCGAAAAGTGTTTTTTCCACACTAATACAAATGCAAAAGTGGTTTCCTGCACCAACACAAGTGTGAAAAGTGGTTTTTCAACACTAACACAAGTGCGAAAAGTGGTTTTTCAACACTAACACAACTGCGAAAAGTGGTTTTTCCACACTAATACAAGTGCAAAAGTGGTTTCCTGCACCAACACAAGTGCGAAAAGTGGTTTTTCAACACTAACACAAGTGTGAAAAGTAGTTTTTCAACACTATCGCAAGTGCAAAAAGTGTTTTTTCCACACTAATACAAGTGCAAAAGTGGTTTCCTGCACCAACACAAGTGCGAAAAGTGGTTTTTCAACACTATCACAAGTGCGAAAAGTGGTTTTTCAACACTAACACAAGTGCGAAAAGTGGTTTTCCACACTAATACAAGTGCAAAAGTGGTTTCCTGCATCAACACAAGTGCGAAAAGTGGTTTTTCAACACTAACACAAGTGCGAAAAGTGGTTTTTCAACACTATCACAAGTGCAAAAAGTGTTTTTCCACACTAATACAAGTGCAAAAGTGGTTTCCTGCACCAACACAAGTGCGAAAAGTTGTTTTTCAACACTATCACAAGTGCGAAAAGTGGTTTTTCAACACTAACACAAGTGCGAAAAGTGGTTTTTCAACACTAACACAAGTGCGAAAAGTGGTTTTTCCACACTAATACAAGTGCAAAAGTGGTTTCCTGCACCAACACAAGTGCAAAAAGTGGTTTTTCAACACTAACACAAGTTCGAAAAGTGGTTTTTCAACACTATCACAAGTGCAAAAAGTGTTTTTTCCACACTAACACAAGTCCAAAAGTGGTTTCCTGCACCAACACAAGTGCGAAAAGTGGTTTTTCAACACTAACACAAGTGCGAAAAGTGGTTTTTCAACACTATCACAAGTGCAAAAAGTGTTTTTTCAACACTAACACAAGTGCGAAAAGTGGTTTTTCCACACTAATACAAGTGCAAAAGTGGTTTCCTGCACCAACACAAGTGCGAAAAGTGGTTTTTCAACACTAACACAAGTGCGAAAAGTGGTTTTTCAACACTAATACAATTGCAAAAGTGGTTTCCTGCACCAACACAAATGCGAAAAGTGGTTTTTCAACACTAACACAAGTGCGAAAAGTGGTTTTTCCACACTAATACAAGTGCAAAAGTGGTTTCCTGCACCAACACAATTGCGAAAAGTGGTTTTTCAACACTAACACAAGTGCGAAAGGTGGTTTTTCAACACTATCACATGTGCAAAGAGTGTTTTTTCCACACTAATACAAGTGCAAAAGTGGTTTCCTGCACCAACACAAGTGCGAAAAGTGGTTTTTCAACACTAACACAAGTGCGAAAAGTGGTTTTTCAACACTAACACAAGTGCGAAAAGTGGTTTTTCAACACTATCACAAGTGCAAAAAGTGTTTTTTCCACACTAATACAAGTGCAAAAGTGGTTTCCTGCACCAACACAAGTGCAAAAAGTGGTTTTTCCACACTAATACAAGTGCAAAAGTGGTTTCCTGCATCAACACAAGTGCGAAAAGTGGTTTTTCAACACTAACACAAGTGCGAAAAGTGGTTTTTCAACACTATCACAAGTGCAAAAAGTGTTTTTTCCACACTAATACAAGTGCAAAAGTGGTTTCCTGCACCAACACATGTGTGAAAAGTGGTTTTTCAACACTATCACAAGTGCGAAAAGTGGTTTTTCAACACTAACACAAGTGCGAAAAGTGGTTTTTCAACACTAACACAAGTGCGAAAAGTGGTTTTTCCACACTAATACAAGTGCAAAAGTGGTTTCCTGCACCAACACAAGTGCGAAAAGTGGTTTTTCAACACTAACACAAGTGCGAAAAGTGGTTTTTCAACACTATCACAAGTGCAAAAAGTGTTTTTTCCACACTAATACAAGTGCAAAAGTGGTTTCCTGCACCAACACAAGTGCAAAAAGTGGTTTTTCAACACTAACACAAGTGCGAAAAGTGGTTTTTCAACACTATCACAAGTGCAAAAAGTGTTTTTTCAACACTAACACAAGTGCGAAAAGTGGTTTTTCCACACTAATACAAGTGCAAAAGTGGTTTCCTGCACCAACACAAGTGCGAAAAGTGGTTTTTCAACACTAACACAAGTGCGAAAAGTGGTTTTTCAACACTAATACAATTGCAAAAGTGGTTTCCTGCACCAACACAAATGCGAAAAGTGGTTTTTCAACACTAACACAAGTGCGAAAAGTGGTTTTTCCACACTAATACAATTGCAAAAGTGGTTTCCTGCACCAACACAAGTGCAAAAAGTGGTTTTTCAACACTAACACAAGTGCGAAAAGTGGTTTTTCAACACTATCACAAGTGCAAAAAGTGTTTTTTCAACACTAACACAAGTGCGAAAAGTGGTTTTTCCACACTAATACAAGTGCAAAAGTGGTTTCCTGCACCAACACAAGTGCGAAAAGTGGTTTTTCAACACTAACACAAGTGCGAAAAGTGGTTTTTCAACACTAATACAATTGCAAAAGTGGTTTCCTGCACCAACACAAATGCGAAAAGTGGTTTTTCAACACTAACACAAGTGCGAAAAGTGGTTTTTCAACACTAACACAAGTGCTAAAAGTGGTTTTGCCACACTAATACAAGTGTAAAAGTGGTTTCCTGCACCAACACAGGTGCGAAAAGTGGTTTTTCAACATTAACACAAGTGCGAAAAGTGGTTTTTCAACACTATCACAAGTGCAAAAAGTGTTTTTTCCACACTAATACAAGTGCAAAAGTGGTTTCCTGCACCAACACAAGTGCGAAAAGTGGTTTTTCAACACTAACACAAGTGCGAAAAGTGGTTTTTCAACACTAACACAAGTGCGAAAAGTGGTTTTTCAACACTAACACAAGTGCGAAAAGTGGTTTTCCCACATGAATACAAGTGCAAAAGTGGTTTCCTGCACCAACACAAGTGCGGAAAGTGGTTTTTCAACACTAACACAAGGGCGTAAAGTGGTTTTTCAACACTATCACAAGTGCAAAAAGTGTTTTTTCCACACTAATATAAGTGCAAAAGTGGTTTCCTGCACCAACACAAGTGCGAAAAGTGGTTTTTCAACACTAACACAAGTGCGAAAAGTGGTTTTTCAACACTATCACAAGTGCAAAAAGTGTTTTTTCCACACTAATACAAGTGCAAAAGTGGTTTCCTGCACCAACACAAGTGCGAAAAGTGTTTTTTCAACACTAACACAAGTGCGAAAAGTGGTTTTTCAACACTAACACAAGTGCGAAAAGTGGTTTTTCAACACTAACACAAGTGCGAAAAGTGGTTTTTCAACACTAACACAAGTGCAAAAAGTGTTTTTTCCACACTAATACAAGTGCAAAAGTGGTTTCCTGCACCAACACAAGTGCGAAAAGTGGTTTTTCAACATTAACACAAGTGCGAAAAGTGGGTTTTCCACACTAATACAAGTGCAAAAGTGGTTTCCTGCATCAACACAAGTGCGAAAAGTGGTTTTTCAACACTAACACAAGTGTGAAAAGTAGTTTTTCAACACTATCACAAGTGCGAAAAGTGGTTTTTCAACACTAACACAAGTGCGAAGAGTGGTTTCCTGCACTAACACAAGTGCAAAAGTGGTTTTTCAACACTATCACAAGTGCGAAAAGTGGTTTTTCAACACTATCAAAAGTGCAAAAAGTGTTTTTTCCACACTAATACAAGTGCAAAAGTGGTTTCCTGCACCAACACAAGTGCGAAAAGTGGTTTTTCAACACTAACACAAGTGCGAAAAGTGGTTTTTCAACACTAACACAAGTGCAAAAAGTGGTTTTTTCCACACTATTACAAGTGCAAAAGTGGTTTCCTGCACCAACACAAGTGCGAAAAGTGGTTTTTCAACACTAACACAAGTGCGAAAAGTGGTTTTTCAACACTAACACAAGTGCGAAAAGTGGTTTTTCAACACTATCACAAGTGCAAAAAGTGTTTTTTCCGCACTAATACAAGTGCAAAAGTGGTTTTCCTGCACCAACACAAGTGCGAAAAGTGGTTTTTCAACACTAACACAAGTGCGAAAAGTGGTTTTTCCACACTAATACATGTGCAAAAGTGGTTTCCTGCACCAACACAAGTGCGAAAAGTGGTTTTTCAACACTAACACAAGTGCGAAAAGTGGTTTTTCAACACTAACACAAGTGCGAAAAGTGGTTTTTCAACACTAACACAAGTCCGAAAAGTGGTTTTTCAACACTAACACAAGTGCGAAAAGTGGTTTTTCAACACTATCACAAGTGCAAAAAGTGGTTTTTCCACACTAATACAAGTGCAAAAGTGGTTTCCTGCACCAACACAAGTGCGAAAAGTGGTTTTTCAACACTAATACAAGTGCGAAAAGTGGTTTTTCAACACTAACACAAGTGCGAAAAGTGGTTTTTCCACACTAACACAAGTGCAAAAAGTGGTTTTTCCACTCTAATACAAGTGCAAAAGTGGTTTCCTGCACTAACACAAGTGCGAAAAGTGGTTTTTCGACACTAACACAAGTGCGAAATGTGGTTTTTCAACACTATCACAAGTGCAAAAAGTGTTTTTTCCACACTAATACAAGTGCAAAAGTGGTTTCCTGCACCAACACAATTGCGAAAAGTGGTTTTTCAACACTAACACAAGTGCGAAAAGTGGTTTTTCAACACTATCACATGTGCAAAAAGTGTTTTTTCCACACTAATACAAGTGCAAAAGTGGTTTCCTGCACCAACACAAGTGCGAAAAGTGGTTTTTCAACAGTAACACAAGTGCGAAAAGTGGTTTTTCCACACTAATACAAGTGCAAAAGTGGTTTCCTGCACCAACACAAGTGCGAAAAGTGGTTTTTCAACACTAACACAAGTGCGAAAAGTGGTTTTTCAACACTAACACAAGTGCGAAAAGTGGTTTTTCAACACTAACACAAGTGCGAAAAGTGGTTTTTCAACACTAACACAAGTGCGAAAAGTGGTTTTTCAACACTAATACAAGTGCAAAAGTGGTTTCCTGCACCAACACAAGTGCGGAAAGTGGTTTTTCAACACTAACACAAGTGCGAAAAGTGGTTTTTCAACACTATCACAAGTGCAAAAAGTGGTTTTTCCACACTAATACAAGTGCAAAAGTGGTTTCCTGCACCAACACAAATGCGAAAAGTGGTTTTTCAACACTAACACAAGTGCGAAAAGTGGTTTTTCAACACTAACACAAGTGCGAAAAGTGGTTTTTCCACACTAATACAAGTGCAAAAGTGGTTTCCTGCACCAACACAAGTGTGAAAAGTGGTTTTTCAACACTAACACAAGTGCGAAAAGTTGTTTTTCAACACTAACACAACTGCGAAAAGTGGTTTTTCCACACTAATACAAGTGCAAAAGTGGTTTCCTGCACCAACACAAGTGCGAAAAGTGGTTTTTCAACACTAACACACGTGTGAAAAGTAGTTTTTCAACACTATCGCAAGTGCAAAAAGTGTTTTTTCCACACTAATACAAGTGCAAAAGTGGTTTCCTGCACCAACACAAGTGCGAAAAGTGGTTTTTCAACACTATCACAAGTGCGAAAAGTGGTTTTTCAACACTAACACAAGTGCGAAAAGTGGTTTTCCACACTAATACAAGTGCAAAAGTGGTTTCCTGCATCAACACAAGTGCGAAAAGTGTTTTTTCAACACTAACACAAGTGCGAAAAGTGGTTTTTCAACACTAACACAAGTGCGAAAAGTGGTTTTTCAACACTAACACAAGTGCGAAAAGTGGTTTTTCAACACTAACACAAGTGCAAAAAGTGTTTTTTCCACACTAATACAAGTGCAAAAGTGGTTTCCTGCACCAACACAAGTGCGAAAAGTGGTTTTTCAACACTAACACAAGTGCGAAAAGTGGGTTTTCCACACTAATACAAGTGCAAAAGTGGTTTCCTGCATCAACACAAGTGCGAAAAGTGGTTTTTCAACACTAACACAAGTGTGAAAAGTAGTTTTTCAACACTATCACAAGTGCGAAAAGTGGTTTTTCAACACTAACACAAGTGCGAAGAGTGGTTTCCTGCACTAACACAAGTGCAAAAGTGGTTTTTCAACACTATCACAAGTGCGAAAAGTGGTTTTTCAACACTATCACAAGTGCAAAAAGTGTTTTTTCCACACTAATACAAGTGCAAAAGTGGTTTCCTGCACCAACACAAGTGCGAAAAGTGGTTTTTCAACACTAACACAAGTGCGAAAAGTGGTTTTTCAACACTAACACAAGTGCAAAAAGTGGTTTTTTCCACACTAATACAATTGCAAAAGTGGTTTCCTGCACCAACACAAGTGCAAAAAGTGGTTTTTCAACACTAACACAAGTGCGAAAAGTGGTTTTTCAACACTATCACAAGTGCAAAAAGTGTTTTTTCAACACTAACACAAGTGCGAAAAGTGGTTTTTCCACACTAATACAAGTGCAAAAGTGGTTTCCTGCACCAACACAAGTGCGAAAAGTGGTTTTTCAACACTAACACAAGTGCGAAAAGTGGTTTTTCAACACTAATACAATTGCAAAAGTGGTTTCCTGCACCAACACAAATGCGAAAAGTGGTTTTTCAACACTAACACAAGTGCGAAAAGTGGTTTTTCAACACTAACACAAGTGCTAAAAGTGGTTTTGCCACACTAATACAAGTGTAAAAGTGGTTTCCTGCACCAACACAGGTGCGAAAAGTGGTTTTTCAACATTAACACAAGTGCGAAAAGTGGTTTTTCAACACTATCACAAGTGCAAAAAGTGTTTTTTCCACACTAATACAAGTGCAAAAGTGGTTTCCTGCACCAACACAAGTGCGAAAAGTGGTTTTTCAACACTAACACAAGTGCGAAAAGTGGTTTTTCAACACTAACACAAGTGCGAAAAGTGGTTTTTCAACACTAACACAAGTGCGAAAAGTGGTTTTCCCACATGAATACAAGTGCAAAAGTGGTTTCCTGCACCAACACAAGTGCGGAAAGTGGTTTTTCAACACTAACACAAGGGCGTAAAGTGGTTTTTCAACACTATCACAAGTGCAAAAAGTGTTTTTTCCACACTAATATAAGTGCAAAAGTGGTTTCCTGCACCAACACAAGTGCGAAAAGTGGTTTTTCAACACTAACACAAGTGCGAAAAGTGGTTTTTCAACACTATCACAAGTGCAAAAAGTGTTTTTTCCACACTAATACAAGTGCAAAAGTGGTTTCCTGCACCAACACAAGTGCGAAAAGTGTTTTTTCAACACTAACACAAGTGCGAAAAGTGGTTTTTCAACACTAACACAAGTGCGAAAAGTGGTTTTTCAACACTAACACAAGTGCGAAAAGTGGTTTTTCAACACTAACACAAGTGCAAAAAGTGTTTTTTCCACACTAATACAAGTGCAAAAGTGGTTTCCTGCACCAACACAAGTGCGAAAAGTGGTTTTTCAACATTAACACAAGTGCGAAAAGTGGGTTTTCCACACTAATACAAGTGCAAAAGTGGTTTCCTGCATCAACACAAGTGCGAAAAGTGGTTTTTTCAACACTAACACAAGTGTGAAAAGTAGTTTTTCAACACTATCACAAGTGCGAAAAGTGGTTTTTCAACACTAACACAAGTGCGAAGAGTGGTTTCCTGCACTAACACAAGTGCAAAAGTGGTTTTTCAACACTATCACAAGTGCGAAAAGTGGTTTTTCAACACTATCAAAAGTGCAAAAAGTGTTTTTTCCACACTAATACAAGTGCAAAAGTGGTTTCCTGCACCAACACAAGTGCGAAAAGTGGTTTTTCAACACTAACACAAGTGCGAAAAGTGGTTTTTCAACACTAACACAAGTGCAAAAAGTGGTTTTTTCCACACTATTACAAGTGCAAAAGTGGTTTCCTGCACCAACACAAGTGCGAAAAGTGGTTTTTCAACACTAACACAAGTGCGAAAAGTGGTTTTTCAACACTAACACAAGTGCGAAAAGTGGTTTTTCAACACTATCACAAGTGCAAAAAGTGTTTTTTCCGCACTAATACAAGTGCAAAAGTGGTTTTCCTGCACCAACACAAGTGCGAAAAGTGGTTTTTCAACACTAACACAAGTGCGAAAAGTGGTTTTTCCACACTAATACATGTGCAAAAGTGGTTTCCTGCACCAACACAAGTGCGAAAAGTGGTTTTTCAACACTAACACAAGTGCGAAAAGTGGTTTTTCAACACTAACACAAGTGCGAAAAGTGGTTTTTCAACACTAACACAAGTCCGAAAAGTGGTTTTTCAACACTAACACAAGTGCGAAAAGTGGTTTTTCAACACTATCACAAGTGCAAAAAGTGGTTTTTTCCACACTAATACAAGTGCAAAAGTGGTTTCCTGCACCAACACAAGTGCGAAAAGTGGTTTTTCAACACTAATACAAGTGCGAAAAGTGGTTTTTCAACACTAACACAAGTGCGAAAAGTGGTTTTTCCACACTAACACAAGTGCAAAAAGTGGTTTTTCCACTCTAATACAAGTGCAAAAGTGGTTTCCTGCACTAACACAAGTGCGAAAAGTGGTTTTTCGACACTAACACAAGTGCGAAATGTGGTTTTTCAACACTATCACAAGTGCAAAAAGTGTTTTTTCCACACTAATACAAGTGCAAAAGTGGTTTCCTGCACCAACACAATTGCGAAAAGTGGTTTTTCAACACTAACACAAGTGCGAAAAGTGGTTTTTCAACACTATCACATGTGCAAAAAGTGTTTTTTCCACACTAATACAAGTGCAAAAGTGGTTTCCTGCACCAACACAAGTGCGAAAAGTGGTTTTTCAACAGTAACACAAGTGCGAAAAGTGGTTTTTCCACACTAATACAAGTGCAAAAGTGGTTTCCTGCACCAACACAAGTGCGAAAAGTGGTTTTTCAACACTAACACAAGTGCGAAAAGTGGTTTTTCAACACTAACACAAGTGCGAAAAGTGGTTTTTCAACACTAACACAAGTGCGAAAAGTGGTTTTTCAACACTAACACAAGTGCGAAAAGTGGTTTTTCAACACTAATACAAGTGCAAAAGTGGTTTCCTGCACCAACACAAGTGCGGAAAGTGGTTTTTCAACACTAACACAAGTGCGAAAAGTGGTTTTTCAACACTATCACAAGTGCAAAAAGTGGTTTTTCCACACTAATACAAGTGCAAAAGTGGTTTCCTGCACCAACACAAATGCGAAAAGTGGTTTTTCAACACTAACACAAGTGCGAAAAGTGGTTTTTCAACACTAACACAAGTGCGAAAAGTGGTTTTTCCACACTAATACAAGTGCAAAAGTGGTTTCCTGCACCAACACAAGTGTGAAAAGTGGTTTTTCAACACTAACACAAGTGCGAAAAGTTGTTTTTCAACACTAACACAACTGCGAAAAGTGGTTTTTCCACACTAATACAAGTGCAAAAGTGGTTTCCTGCACCAACACAAGTGCGAAAAGTGGTTTTTCAACACTAACACACGTGTGAAAAGTAGTTTTTCAACACTATCGCAAGTGCAAAAAGTGTTTTTTCCACACTAATACAAGTGCAAAAGTGGTTTCCTGCACCAACACAAGTGCGAAAAGTGGTTTTTCAACACTATCACAAGTGCGAAAAGTGGTTTTTCAACACTAACACAAGTGCGAAAAGTGGTTTTCCACACTAATACAAGTGCAAAAGTGGTTTCCTGCATCAACACAAGTGCGAAAAGTGTTTTTTCAACACTAACACAAGTGCGAAAAGTGGTTTTTCAACACTAACACAAGTGCGAAAAGTGGTTTTTCAACACTAACACAAGTGCGAAAAGTGGTTTTTCAACACTAACACAAGTGCAAAAAGTGTTTTTTTCCACACTAATACAAGTGCAAAAGTGGTTTCCTGCACCAACACAAGTGCGAAAAGTGGTTTTTCAACACTAACACAAGTGCGAAAAGTGGGTTTTCCACACTAATACAAGTGCAAAAGTGGTTTCCTGCATCAACACAAGTGCGAAAAGTGGTTTTTCAACACTAACACAAGTGTGAAAAGTAGTTTTTCAACACTATCACAAGTGCGAAAAGTGGTTTTTCAACACTAACACAAGTGCGAAGAGTGGTTTCCTGCACTAACACAAGTGCAAAAGTGGTTTTTCAACACTATCACAAGTGCGAAAAGTGGTTTTTCAACACTATCACAAGTGCAAAAAGTGTTTTTTCCACACTAATACAAGTGCAAAAGTGGTTTCCTGCACCAACACAAGTGCGAAAAGTGGTTTTTCAACACTAACACAAGTGCGAAAAGTGGTTTTTCAACACTAACACAAGTGCAAAAAGTGGTTTTTTCCACACTATTACAAGTGCAAAAGTGGTTTCCTGCACCAACACAAGTGCGAAAAGTGGTTTTTCAACACTAACACAAGTGCGAAAAGTGGTTTTTCAACACTAACACAAGTGCGAAAAGTGGTTTTTCAACACTATCACAAGTGCAAAAAGTGTTTTTTCCGCACTAATACAAGTGCAAAAGTGGTTTTCCTGCACCAACACAAGTGCGAAAAGTGGTTTTTCAACACTAACACAAGTGCGAAAAGTGGTTTTTCCACACTAATACATGTGCAAAAGTGGTTTCCTGCACCAACACAAGTGCGAAAAGTGGTTTTTCAACACTAACACAAGTGCGAAAAGTGGTTTTTCAACACTAACACAAGTGCGAAAAGTGGTTTTTCAACACTAACACAAGTCCGAAAAGTGGTTTTTCAACACTAACACAAGTGCGAAAAGTGGTTTTTCAACACTATCACAAGTGCAAAAAGTGGTTTTTCCACACTAATACAAGTGCAAAAGTGGTTTCCTGCACCAACACAAGTGCGAAAAGTGGTTTTTCAACACTAATACAAGTGCGAAAAGTGGTTTTTCAACACTAACACAAGTGCGAAAAGTGGTTTTTCCACACTAACACAAGTGCAAAAAGTGGTTTTTCCACTCTAATACAAGTGCAAAAGTGGTTTCCTGCACTAACACAAGTGCGAAAAGTGGTTTTTCGACACTAACACAAGTGCGAAATGTGGTTTTTCAACACTATCACAAGTGCAAAAAGTGTTTTTTCCACACTAATACAAGTGCAAAAGTGGTTTCCTGCACCAACACAATTGCGAAAAGTGGTTTTTCAACACTAACACAAGTGCGAAAAGTGGTTTTTCAACACTATCACATGTGCAAAAAGTGTTTTTTCCACACTAATACAAGTGCAAAAGTGGTTTCCTGCACCAACACAAGTGCGAAAAGTGGTTTTTCAACACTAACACAAGTGCGAAAAGTGGTTTTTCAACACTATCACATGTGCAAAAAGTGTTTTTTCCACACTAATACAAGTGCAAAAGTGGTTTCCTGCACCAACACAAGTGCGAAAAGTGGTTTTTCAACAGTAACACAAGTGCGAAAAGTGGTTTTTCCACACTAATACAAGTGCAAAAGTGGTTTCCTGCACCAACACAAGTGCGAAAAGTGGTTTTTCAACACTAACACAAGTGCGAAAAGTGGTTTTTCAACACTAACACAAGTGCGAAAAGTGGTTTTTCAACACTAACACAAGTGCGAAAAGTGGTTTTTCAACACTAACACAAGTGCGAAAAGTGGTTTTTCAACACTAATACAAGTGCAAAAGTGGTTTCCTGCACCAACACAAGTGCGGAAAGTGGTTTTTCAACACTAACACAAGTGCGAAAAGTGGTTTTTCAACACTATCACAAGTGCAAAAAGTGGTTTTTCCACACTAATACAAGTGCAAAAGTGGTTTCCTGCACCAACACAAATGCGAAAAGTGGTTTTTCAACACTAACACAAGTGCGAAAAGTGGTTTTTCAACACTAACACAAGTGCGAAAAGTGGTTTTTCCACACTAATACAAGTGCAAAAGTGGTTTCCTGCACCAACACAAGTGTGAAAAGTGGTTTTTCAACACTAACACAAGTGCGAAAAGTGGTTTTTCAACACTAACACAACTGCGAAAAGTGGTTTTTCCACACTAATACAAGTGCAAAAGTGGTTTCCTGCACCAACACAAGTGCGAAAAGTGGTTTTTCAACACTAACACACGTGTGAAAAGTAGTTTTTCAACACTATCGCAAGTGCAAAAAGTGTTTTTTCCACACTAATACAAGTGCAAAAGTGGTTTCCTGCACCAACACAAGTGCGAAAAGTGGTTTTTCAACACTATCACAAGTGCGAAAAGTGGTTTTTCAACACTAACACAAGTGCGAAAAGTGGTTTTCCACACTAATACAAGTGCAAAAGTGGTTTCCTGCATCAACACAAGTGCGAAAAGTGGTTTTTCAACACTAACACAAGTGCGAAAAGTGGTTTTTCAACACTATCACAAGTGCAAAAAGTGTTTTTCCACACTAATACAAGTGCAAAAGTGGTTTCCTGCACCAACACAAGTGCGAAAAGTTGTTTTTCAACACTATCACAAGTGCGAAAAGTGGTTTTTCAACACTAACACAAGTGCGAAAAGTGGTTTTTCAACACTAACACAAGTGCGAAAAGTGGTTTTTCCACACTAATACAAGTGCAAAAGTGGTTTCCTGCACCAACACAAGTGCAAAAAGTGGTTTTTCAACACTAACACAAGTTCGAAAAGTGGTTTTTCAACACTATCACAAGTGCAAAAAGTGTTTTTTCCACACTAATACAAGTCCAAAAGTGGTTTCCTGCACCAACACAAGTGCGAAAAGTGGTTTTTCAACACTAACACAAGTGCGAAAAGTGGTTTTTCAACACTATCACAAGTGCAAAAAGTGTTTTTTCAACACTAACACAAGTGCGAAAAGTGGGTTTTCCACACTAATACAAGTGCAAAAGTGGTTTCCTGCACCAACACAAGTGCGAAAAGTGGTTTTTCAACACTAACACAAGTGCGAAAAGTGGTTTTTCAACACTAATACAATTGCAAAAGTGGTTTCCTGCACCAACACAAATGCGAAAAGTGGTTTTTCAACACTAACACAAGTGCGAAAAGTGGTTTTTCCACACTAATACAAGTGCAAAAGTGGTTTCCTGCACCAACACAATTGCGAAAAGTGGTTTTTCAACACTAACACAAGTGCAAAAGGTGGTTTTTCAACACTATCACATGTGCAAAAAGTGTTTTTTCCACACTAATACAAGTGCAAAAGTGGTTTCCTGCACCAACACAAGTGCGAAAAGTGGTTTTTCAACACTAACACAAGTGCGAAAAGTGGTTTTTCAACACTAACACAAGTGCGAAAAGTGGTTTTTCAACACTATCACAAGTGCAAAAAGTGTTTTTTCCACACTAATACAAGTGCAAAAGTGGTTTCCTGCACCAACACAAGTGCAAAAAGTGGTTTTTCCACACTAATACAAGTGCAAAAGTGGTTTCCTGTATCAACACAAGTGCGAAAAGTGGTTTTTCAACACTAACACAAGTGCGAAAAGTGGTTTTTCAACACTATCACAAGTGCAAAAAGTGTTTTTTCCACATTAATACAAGTGCAAAAGTGGTTTCCTGCACCAACACATGTGTGAAAAGTGGTTTTTCAACACTATCACAAGTGCGAAAAGTGGTTTTTCAACACTAACACAAGTGCGAAAAGTGGTTTTTCAACACTAACACAAGTGCGAAAAGTGGTTTTTCCACACTAATACAAGTGCAAAAGTGGTTTCCTGCACCAACACAAGTGCGAAAAGTGGTTTTTCAACACTAACACAAGTGCGAAAAGTGGTTTTTCAACACTAACACAAGTGCGAAAAGTGGTTTTTCCACACTAATACAAGTGCAAAAGTGGTTTCCTGCACCAACACAAGTGTGAAAAGTGGTTTTTCAACACTAACACAAGTGCGAAAAGTGGTTTTTCAACACTAACACAACTGCGAAAAGTGGTTTTTCCACACTAATACAAGTGCAAAAGTGGTTTCCTGCACCAACACAAGTGCGAAAAGTGGTTTTTCAACACTAACACAAGTGTGAAAAGTAGTTTTTCAACACTATCGCAAGTGCAAAAAGTGTTTTTTCCACACTAATACAAGTGCAAAAGTGGTTTCCTGCACCAACGCAAGTGCGAAAAGTGGTTTTTCAACACTATCACAAGTGCGAAAAGTGGTTTTTCAACACTAACACAAGTGCGAAAAGTGGTTTTCCACACTAATACAAGTGCAAAAGTGGTTTCCTGCATCAACACAAGTGCGAAAAGTGGTTTTTCAACACTAACACAAGTGCGAAAAGTGGTTTTTCAACACTATCACAAGTGCAAAAAGTGTTTTTCCACACTAATACAAGTGCAAAAGTGGTTTCCTGCACCAACACAAGTGCGAAAAGTTGTTTTTCAACACTATCACAAGTGCGAAAAGTGGTTTTTCAACACTAACACAAGTGCGAAAAGTGGTTTTTCAACACTAACACAAGTGCGAAAAGTGGTTTTTCCACACTAATACAAGTGCAAAAGTGGTTTCCTGCACCAACACAAGTGCAAAAAGTGGTTTTTCAACACTAACACAAGTTCGAAAAGTGGTTTTTCAACACTATCACAAGTGCAAAAAGTGTTTTTTCCACACTAATACAAGTCCAAAAGTGGTTTCCTGCACCAACACAAGTGCGAAAAGTGGTTTTCAACACTAACACAAGTGCGAAAAGTGGTTTTTCAACACTATCACAAGTGCAAAAAGTGTTTTTTCAACACTAACACAAGTGCGAAAAGTGGTTTTTCCACACTAATACAAGTGCAAAAGTGGTTTCCTGCAC
>NW_027617949.1:0-91058 GCF_964187855.1 Myxine glutinosa | reverse complement strand
CCACTTTTCGCACTTGTGTTGGTGCAGGAAACCACTTTTGCACTTGTATTAGTGTGGAAAAAAACCACTTTTTTGCACTTGTGATAGTGTTGAAAAACCACTTTTCGCACTTGTGTTAGTGTTGAAAAACCACTTTTCGTACTTGTATTGGTGCAGGAAACCACTTTTGCACTTGTATTAGTGTGGAAAAACCACTTTTCGCACTTGTGTTAGTGTTGAAAAAACCACTTTTCACACTTGTGTTCGTGTTGAAAAAACCACTTTTCGCACTTGTGTTAGTGTTGAAAAACCACTTTTCGCACTTTTGTTGGTGCAGGAAACCACTTTTCGCACCTGTGTTAGTGTGGAAAAACCACTTTTCGCACTTGTGTTAGTGTTTGAAAAACCACTTTTCGCACTTGTGTTGGTGCAGAGAAACCACTTTTCGCACTTGTGTTAGTGTGGAAAAACCACTTTTCGCACTTGTGTTAGTGTTGAAAAAACGACTTTTTGCACTGTGTTAGTGTTGAAAAAACACTTTTCGCACTTGTGTTAGTGTTGAAAAACCACTTTTTGCAATTATGATAGTGTTGAAAAACCACTTTTCGCACTTGTGTTAGTGTTGAAAAACCACTTTTCACACTTGTGTTGGTGCAGGGAAACCACTTTTCACATCTGTGTTGTTGTGCAGGAAACCACTTTTGCACTTGTATTAGTGTGGAAAAACCACTTTTCGCACTTGTGTTAGTGTTGAAAAACCACTTTTCGCACTTGTGTTGGTGCAGGAAACCACTTTTGCACTTGTATTAGTGTGGAAAAACCACTTTTCGCACTTGTGTTAGAGTTGAAAAAACCACTTTTGCACTTGTGTTGGTGTTGAAAAACCACTTTTCGCACTTGTGTTGGTGCAGGAAACCACCTTTTCCCCACTTGTATTAGTGTGGAAAAAAAACACTTTTTGCACTTGTGATAGTGTTGAAAAACCACTTTTTGCACTTGTGTTAGTGTTGAAAAACCACTTTTCGCACTTGTGTTGGTGCAGGAAACCACTTTTGCACTTGTATTAGTGTGGAAAAACCACTTTTCGCACTTGTGTTAGAGTTGAAAAACCACTTTTTGCACTTGTGTTGGTGTTGAAAAACACTTTTCGCACTTGTGTTGGTGCAGGAAACCACTTTTCCACTTGTATTAGTGTGGAAAAACACTTTTTGCACTTTGTGATAGTGTTGAAAAAACCACTTTCCGCACTTGTGTTAATGTTGAAAAAACCACTTTTCGTACTTGTGTTGGTGCAGGAAACCACTTTTTCGCACCTGTGTTAGTGTGGAAAAAACCACTTTTCGCACTTGTGTTAGTGTTGAAAAACCACTTTTCGCACTTGTGTTGGTGCAGGAAACCACTTTTCGCACTTGTGTTAGTGTGGAAAAACCACTTTTCGCACTTGTGCTTAAGTGTTGAAAAGCCACTTTTCGCACTTGTGTTAGTGTTGAAAAACCACTTTTCGCACTTGTGATAGTGTTGAAAAACCACTTTTCGCAGTTGTGTTAGTGTTGAAAAACCACTTTTCGCACTTGTGTTGGTGCAGGAAACCACTTTTCGCACTTGTGTTAGTGTGGAAAAACCACTTTTTCGCACTTGTGTTAGTGTTGAAAAGCCACTTTTCGCACTTGTGTTAGTGTTGAAAAACCACTTTTCGCACTTGTGATAGTGTTGAAAAACCACTTTTCGCAGTTGTGTTAGTGTTGAAAAACCACTTTTCGCACTTGTGTTAGTGTTGAAAAACCACTTTTCGCACTTGTGTTGGTGCAGGAAACCACTTTTGCACTTGTATTAGTGTGGAAAAAACACTTTTTGCACTTGTGATAGTGTTGAAAAACCACTTTTCGCACTTGTGTTAGTGTTGAAAAACCACTTTTCGTACTTGTATTGGTGCAGGAAACCACTTTTGCACTTGTATTAGTGTGGAAAAACCACTTTTTGCACTTGTGTTAGTGTTGAAAAACCACTTTTCGCACTTGTGTTCGTGTTGAAAAACCACTTTTCGCACTTGTGTTGGTGCAGGAAACCACTTTTGCACTTGTATTATGTGGAAAAACCACTTTTCGCACTTGTGTTAGAGTCAAAAAACCACTTTTTGCACTTGTGTTGGTGTTGAAAAACCACTTTTCGCACTTGTGTTGGTGCAGGAAACCACTTTTCCACTTGTATTAGTGTGGAAAAAAACACTTTTTGCACTTGTGATAGTGTTGAAAAACCACTTTCCGCACTTGTGTTAGTGTTGAAAAACCACTTTTTCGCACTTGTGTTAGTGTTGAAAAACCACTTTTCGCACTTGTGTTGGTGCAGGAAACCACTTTTCGCACCTGTGTTAGTGTGGAAAAACCACTTTTCGCACTTGTGTTAGTGTTGAAAAACCACTTTTCGCACTTGTGTTGGTGCAGGAAACCACTTTTCGCACTTGTGTTAGTGTGGAAAAACCACTTTTCGCACTTGTGTTAGTGTTGAAAAGCCACTTTTCGCACTTGTGTTAGTGTTGAAAAACCACTTTTTCGCACTTGTGATAGTGTTGAAAAACCACTTTTCGCAGTTGTGTTAGTGTTGAAAAACCACTTTTCGCACTTGTGTTAGTGTTGAAAAAACCACTTTTCGCACTTGTGTTGGTGCAGGGAAACCACTTTTGCACTTGTATTAGTGTGGAAAAAAACACTTTTTGCACTTGTGATAGTGTTGAAAAACCACTTTTCGCACTTGTGTTAGTGTTGAAAAACCACTTTTCGTACTTGTATTGGTGCAGGAAACCACTTTTGCACTTGTATTAGTGTGGAAAAACCACTTGTCGCACTTGTGTTAGTGTTGAAAAACCACTTTTCGCACTTGTGTTCGTGTTGAAAAAACCACTTTTCGCACTTGTGTTAGTGTTGAAAAAACCACTTTTTCGCACTTTTGTTGGTGCAGGAAACCACTTTTTCGCACCTGTGTTAGTGTGGAAAAACCACTTTTCGCACTTGTGTTAGTGTTGAAAAACCACTTTTCGCACTTGTGTTGGTGCAGGAAACCACTTTTCGCACTTGTGTTAGTGTGGAAAAACCACTTTTCGCACTTGTGTTAGTGTTGAAAAACGACTTTTTTGCACTTGTGTTAGTGTTGAAAAAACACTTTTCGCACTTGTGTTAGTGTTGAAAAACCACTTTTTGCAATTATGATAGTGTTGAAAAACCACTTTTCGCACTTGTGTTAGTGTTGAAAAACCACTTTTCACACTTGTGTTGGTGCAGGAAACCACTTTTCGCACTTGTGTTGGTGGAGGAAACCACTTTTGCACTTGTATTAGTGTGGAAAAACCACTTTTCGCACTTGTGTTAGTGTTGAAAAACCACTTTTCGCACTTGTGTTGGTGTTGAAAAGCCACTTTTTCTCACCTGTGTGTTAGTGTTGAAAAACCACTTTTCGCACTTGTGTTAGTGTTGAAAAACCACTTTTCGCACTTGTGTTGGTGCAGGAAACCACTTTTGCACTTGTATTAGTGTGGAAAAACCACTTTTTCGCACTTGTGTTAGTGTTGAAAAGCCACTTTTCGCACTTGTGTTAGTGTTGAAAAACCACTTTTCGCACTTGTGATAGTGTTGAAAAACCACTTTTCGCAGTTGTGTTAGTGTTGAAAAACCACTTTTCGCACTTGTGTTAGTGTTGAAAAAACCACTTTTTCGCACTTGTGTTGGTGCAGGAAACCACTTTTGCACTTGTATTAGTGTGGAAAAAAAACACTTTTTGCACTTGTGATAGTGTTGAAAAAACCACTTTTCGCACTTGTGTTAGTGTTGAAAAACCACTTTTCGTACTTGTATTGGTGCAGGAAACCACTTTTGCACTTGTATTAGTGTGGAAAAACCACTTTTCGCACTTGTGTTAGTGTTGAAAAACCACTTTTCACACTTGTGTTCGTGTTGAAAAACCACTTTTCGCACTTGTGTTAGTGTTGAAAAACCACTTTTTCGCACTTTTGTTGGTGCAGGAAACCACTTTTTCGCACCTGTGTTAGTGTGGAAAAACCACTTTTTCCGCACTTGTGTTAGTGTTGAAAAACCACTTTTCGCACTTGTGTTGGTGCAGGAAACCACTTTTCGCACTTGTGTTAGTGTGGAAAAACCACTTTTCGCACTTGTGTTAGTGTTGAAAAACGACTTTTTGCACTTGTGTTAGTGTTGAATAAAACACTTTTCGCACTTGTGTTAGTGTTGAAAAACCACTTTTTGCAATTATGATAGTGTTGAAAAACCACTTTTCGCACTTGTGTTAGTGTTGAAAAACCACTTTTCACACTTGTGTTGGTGCAGGAAACCACTTTTCACACTTGTGTTGGTGCAGGAAACCACTTTTGCACTTGTATTAGTGTGGAAAAACCACTTTTCGCACTTGTGTTAGTGTTGAAAAACCACTTTTCGCACTTGTGTTGGTGCAGGAAACCACTTTTGCACTTGTATTAGTGTGGAAAAACCACTTTTCGCACTTGTGTTAGAGTTGAAAAACCACTTTTTGCACTTGTGTTGGTGTTGAAAAACCACTTTTCGCACTTGTGTTGGTGCAGGAAACCACTTTTCCACTTGTATTAGTGTGGAAAAAACACTTTTTGCACTTGTGATAGTGTTGAAAAACCACTTTTTGCACTTGTGTTAGTGTTGAAAAACCACTTTTCGCACTTGTGTTGGTGCAGGAAACCACTTTTGCACTTGTATTAGTGTGGAAAAACCACTTTTCGCACTTGTGTTAGAGTTGAAAAACCACTTTTTGCACTTGTGTTGGTGTTGAAAAACCACTTTTCGCACTTGTGTTGGTGCAGGAAACCACTTTTCCACTTGTATTAGTGTGGAAAAACACTTTTTGCACTTGTGATAGTGTTGAAAAACCACTTTCCGCACTTGTGTTAATGTTGAAAAACCACTTTTCGTACTTGTGTTGGTGCAGGAAACCACTTTTCGCACCTGTGTTAGTGTGGAAAAACCACTTTTCGCACTTGTGTTAGTGTTGAAAAACCACTTTTCGCACTTGTGTTGGTGCAGGAAACCACTTTTCGCACTTGTGTTAGTGTGGAAAAACCACTTTTCGCACTTGTGTTAGTGTTGAAAAGCCACTTTTCGCACTTGTGTTAGTGTTGAAAAACCACTTTTCGCACTTGTGATAGTGTTGAAAAACCACTTTTCGCAGTTGTGTTAGTGTTGAAAAACCACTTTTCGCACTTGTGTTGGTGCAGGAAACCACTTTTCGCACTTGTGTTAGTGTGGAAAAACCACTTTTCGCACTTGTGTTAGTGTTGAAAAGCCACTTTTCGCACTTGTGTTAGTGTTGAAAAACCACTTTTCGCACTTGTGATAGTGTTGAAAAACCACTTTTCGCAGTTGTGTTAGTGTTGAAAAACCACTTTTCGCACTTGTGTTAGTGTTGAAAAACCACTTTTCGCACTTGTGTTGGTGCAGGAAACCACTTTTGCACTTGTATTAGTGTGGAAAAAACACTTTTTGCACTTGTGATAGTGTTGAAAAACCACTTTTCGCACTTGTGTTAGTGTTGAAAAACCACTTTTCGTACTTGTATTGGTGCAGGAAACCACTTTTGCACTTGTATTAGTGTGGAAAAACCACTTTTCGCACTTGTGTTAGTGTTGAAAAACCACTTTTCGCACTTGTGTTCGTGTTGAAAAACCACTTTTCGCACTTGTGTTAGTGTTGAAAAACCACTTTTCGCACTTGTGTTGGTGCAGGAAACCACTTTTGCACTTGTATTAGTGTGGAAAAAACACTTTTCGCACTTGTGTTAGTGTTGAAAAGCCACTTTTCTCACCTGTGTTAGTGTTGAAAAACCACTTTTCGCACTTGTGTTAGTGTTGAAAAACCACTTTTCGCACTTGTGTTAGTGTTGAAAAGCCACTTTTCGCACTTGTGTTAGTGTTGAAAAACCACTTTTCGCACTTGTGATAGTGTTGAAAAACCACTTTTCGCAGTTGTGTTAGTGTTGAAAAACCACTTTTCGCACTTGTGTTAGTGTTGAAAAACCACTTTTCGCACTTGTGTTGGTGCAGGAAACCACTTTTGCACTTGTATTAGTGTGGAAAAAACACTTTTTGCACTTGTGATAGTGTTGAAAAACCACTTTTCGCACTTGTGTTAGTGTTGAAAAACCACTTTTCGTACTTGTATTGGTGCAGGAAACCACTTTTGCACTTGTATTAGTGTGGAAAAACCACTTTTCGCACTTGTGTTAGTGTTGAAAAACCACTTTTCGCACTTGTGTTAGTGTTGAAAAACCACTTTTCGCACTTGTGTTAGTGTTGAAAAACCACTTTTCGCACTTGTGTTGGTGCAGGAAACCACTTTTGCACTTGTAGTAGTGTGGAAAAACACTTTTCGCACTTGTGTTAGTGTTGAAAAACCACTTTTCGCACTTGTGTTAGTGTTGAAAAACCACTTTTCACACTTGTGTTAGTGTTGTAAAACCACTTTTCGCACTTGTGTTGGTGCAGGAAACCACTTTTGCACTTGCAGTAGTGTGGAAAAACCACTTTTCACACTTGTGTTAGTGTTGAAAAACCACTTTTCGCACTTGTGTTAGTGTTGAAAAAACACTTTTCGCACTTGTGTTAGTGTTGAAAAACCACATTTTGCACTTGTGTTGGTGCAGGAAACCACTTTTGCACTTGTATTAGTGTGGAAAAAACACTTTTCGCACTGTGTTAGTGTTAAAAAACCACTTTTTGCACTTGTGTTAGTGTTGAAAAACCACTTTTCGCACTTGTGTTAGTGTTGAAAAACCACTTTTCGCACTTGTGTTAATGTTGTAAAACAACTTTCCGCACTTGTGTTGGTGCAGGAAACCACTTTTCGCACTTGTGTTAGTGTTGAAAAACCACTTTTCGCACTTGTGTTAGTGTTGAAAAACCACTTTTCGGACTTGTGTTGGTGCAGGAAACCACTTTTGCACTTGTATTAGTGTGGAAAAAACACTTTTCGCACTTGTGTTAGTGTTGAAAAGCCACTTTTCTCACCTGTGTTAGTGTTGAAAAACCACTTTTCGCACTTGTGTTAGTGTTGAAAAACCACTTTTCGCACTTGTGTTGGTGCAGGAAACCACTTTTGCACTTGTATTAGTGTGGAAAAACCACTTTTCGCACTTGTGTTAGTGTTGAAAAGCCACTTTTCGCACTTGTGTTAGTGTTGAAAAACCACTTTTCGCACTTGTGATAGTGTTGAAAAACCACTTTTCGCAGTTGTGTTAGTGTTGAAAAACCACTTTTCGCACTTGTGTTAGTGTTGAAAAACCACTTTTCGCACTTGTGTTGGTGCAGGAAACCACTTTTGCACTTGTATTAGTGTGGAAAAACCACTTTTCGCACTTGTGTTAGAGTTGAAAAACCACTTTTTGCACTTGTGTTGGTGTTGAAAAACCACTTTTCGCACTTGTGTTGGTGCAGGAAACCACTTTTCCACTTGTATTAGTGTGGAAAAAACACTTTTTGCACTTGTGATAGTGTTGAAAAACCACTTTCTGCACTTGTGTTAGTGTTGAAAAACCACTTTTCGCACTTGTGTTAGTGTTGAAAAACCACTTTTCGCACTTGTGTTGGTGCAGGAAACCACTTTTCGCACCTGTGTTAGTGTGGAAAAACCACTTTTCGCACTTGTGTTAGTGTTGAAAAACCACTTTTCGCACTTGTGTTGGTGCAGGAAACCACTTTTGCACTTGTATTAGTGTGGAAAAACCACTTTTCGCACTTGTGTTAGTGTTGAAAAGCCACTTTTCGCACTTGTGTTAGTGTTGAAAAACCACTTTTCGCACTTGTGATAGTGTTGAAAAACCACTTTTCGCAGTTGTGTTAGTGTTGAAAAACCACTTTTCGCACTTGTGTTAGTGTTGAAAAACCACTTTTCGCACTTGTGTTGGTGCAGGAAACCACTTTTGCACTTGTATTAGTGTGGAAAAAACACTTTTTGCACTTGTGATAGTGTTGAAAAACCACTTTTCGCACTTGTGTTAGTGTTGAAAAACCACTTTTCGTACTTGTATTGGTGCAGGAAACCACTTTTGCACTTGTATTAGTGTGGAAAAACCACTTTTCGCACTTGTGTTAGTGTTGAAAAACCACTTTTCGCACTTGTGTTCGTGTTGAAAAACCACTTTTCGCACTTGTGTTAGTGTTGAAAAACCACTTTTCGCACTTTTGTTGGTGCAGGAAACCACTTTTCGCACCTGTGTTAGTGTGGAAAAACCACTTTTCGCACTTGTGTTAGTGTTGAAAAACCACTTTTCGCACTTGTGTTGGTGCAGGAAACCACTTTTCGCACTTGTGTTAGTGTGGAAAAACCACTTTTCGCACTTGTGTTAGTGTTGAAAAACGACTTTTTGCACTTGTGTTAGTGTTGAAAAAACACATTTCGCACTTGTGTTAGTGTTGAAAAACCACTTTTTGCAATTATGATAGTGTTGAAAAACCACTTTTCGCACTAGTGTTAGTGTTGAAAAACCACTTTTCACACTTATGTTGGTGCAGGAAACCACTTTTCGCACTTGTGTTGGTGCAGGAAACCACTTTTGCACTTGTATTAGTGTGGAAAAACCACTTTTCGCACTTGTGTTAGTGTTGAAAAACCACTTTTCGCACTTGTGTTGGTGCAGGAAACCACTTTTGCACTTGTATTAGTGTGGAAAAAACACTTTTTGCACTTGTGATAGTGTTGAAAAACCACTTTTCGCACTTGTGTTAGTGTTGAAAAACCACTTTTCGCACTTGTGTTGGTGCAGGAAACCACTTTTGCACTTGTATTAGTGTGGAAAAACCACTTTTCGCACTTGTGTTAGAGTTGAAAAACCACTTTTTGCACTTGTGTTGGTGTTGAAAAACCACTTTTCGCACTTGTGTTGGTGCAGGAAACCACTTTTGCACTTGTATTAGTGTGGAAAAACCACTTTTCGCACTTGTGTTAGTGTTGAAAAACCACTTTTTGCACTTGTGTTAGTGTTGAAAAACCACTTTTCGCACTTATGTTAGTGTTGAAAAACCACTTTTCGCACTTGTGTTGGTGCAGGAAACCACTTTTGCACTTGTATTAGTGTGGAAAAAACACTTTTTGCACTTGTGTTAGTGTTGAAAAACCACTTTTCGCACTTGTGTTAGTGTTGAAAAACCACTTTTCGCACTTGTGTTAATGTTGTAAAACAACTTTCCGCACTTGTGTTGGTGCAGGAAACCACTTTTCGCACTTGTGTTAGTGTTGAAAAACCACTTTTCGCACTTGTGTTAGTGTTGAAAAACCACTTTTCGCACTTGTGTTGGTGCAGGAAACCACTTTTGCACTTGTATTAGTGTGGAAAAACAACTTTTCGCACTTGTGTTAGTGTTGAAAAGCCACTTTTCGCACTTGTGTTAGTGTTGAAAAACCACTTTTCGCACTTGTGATAGTGTTGAAAAACCACTTTTCGCAGTTGTGTTAGTGTTGAAAAACCACTTTTCGCACTTGTGTTAGTGTTGAAAAACCACTTTTCGCACTTGTGTTGGTGCAGGAAACCACTTTTGCACTTGTATTAGTGTGGAAAAAACACTTTTTGCACTTGTGATAGTGTTGAAAAACCACTTTTCGCACTTGTGTTAGTGTTGAAAAACCACTTTTCGTACTTGTATTGGTGCAGGAAACCACTTTTGCACTTGTATTAGTGTGGAAAAACCACTTTTCGCACTTGTGTTAGTGTTGAAAAACCACTTTTCGCACTTGTGTTCGTGTTGAAAAACCACTTTTCGCACTTGTGTTAGTGTTGAAAAACCACTTTTCGCACTTTTGTTGGTGCAGGAAACCACTTTTCGCACCTGTGTTAGTGTGGAAAAACCACTTTTCGCACTTGTGTTAGTGTTGAAAAACCACTTTTCGCACTTGTGTTGGTGCAGGAACCCATTTTTCGCACTTGTGTTAGTGTGGAAAAACCACTTTTCGCACTTGTGTTAGTGTTGAAAAACCACTTTTCGCACTTGTGTTAGTGTTGAAAAACCACTTTTCGCACTTGTGTTAGTGTTGAAAAACCACTTTTCGCACTTGTGTTGGTGCAGGAAACCACTTTTGCACTTGCATTAGTGTGGAAAAACCACTTTTCACACTTGTGTTAGTGTTGAAAAACCACTTTTCGCACTTGTGTTAGTGTTGAAAAAACACTTTTCGCACTTGTGTTAGTGTTGAAAAACCACATTTCGCACTTGTGTTGGTGCAGGAAACCACTTTTGCACTTGTATTACTGTGGAAAAAACACTTTTCGCACTGTGTTAGTGTTAAAAAACCGCTTTTCGCACTTGTGTTAGTGTTGAAAAACCACTTTTCGCACTTGTGTTGGTGCAGGAAACCACTTTTGCACTTGTATTAGTGTGGAAAAACCACTTTTCGCACTTGTGTTAGTGTTGAAAAACCACTTTTCGCACTTGTGTTAGTGTTGAAAAACCACTTTTCGCACTTATGTTAGTGTTGAAAAACCACTTTTCGCACTTGTGTTGGTGCAGGAAACCACTTTTGCACTTGTATTAGTGTGGAAAAAACACTTTTTGCACTTGTGTTAGTGTTGAAAAACCACTTTTCGCACTTGTGTTAGTGTTGAAAAACCACTTTTCGCACTTGTGTTAATGTTGTAAAACAACTTTCCGCACTTGTGTTGGTGCAGGAAACCACTTTTCGCACTTGTGTTAGTGTTGAAAAACCACTTTTCGCACTTGTGTTAGTGTTGAAAAACCACTTTTCGCACTTGTGTTGGTGCAGGAAACCACTTTTGCACTTGTATTAGTGTGGAAAAACAACTTTTCGCACTTGTGTTAGTGTTGAAAAGCCACTTTTCGCACTTGTGTTAGTGTTGAAAAACCACTTTTCGCACTTGTGATAGTGTTGAAAAACCACTTTTCGCAGTTGTGTTAGTGTTGAAAAACCACTTTTCGCACTTGTGTTAGTGTTGAAAAACCACTTTTCGCACTTGTGTTGGTGCAGGAAACCACTTTTGCACTTGTATTAGTGTGGAAAAAACACTTTTTGCACTTGTGATATTGTTGAAAAACCACTTTTCGCACTTGTGTTAGTGTTGAAAAACCACTTTTCGTACTTGTATTGGTGCAGGAAACCACTTTTGCACTTGTATTAGTGTGGAAAAACCACTTTTCGCACTTGTGTTAGTGTTGAAAAACCACTTTTCGCACTTGTGTTCGTGTTGAAAAACCACTTTTCGCACTTGTGTTAGTGTTGAAAAACCACTTTTCGCACTTTTGTTGGTGCAGGAAACCACTTTTCGCACCTGTGTTAGTGTGGAAAAACCACTTTTCGCACTTGTGTTAGTGTTGAAAAACCACTTTTCGCACTTGTGTTGGTGCAGGAAACCATTTTTCGCACTTGTGTTAGTGTGGAAAAACCACTTTTCGCACTTGTGTTAGTGTTGAAAAACGACTTTTTGCACTTGTGTTAGTGTTGAAAAAACACTTTTCGCACTTGTGTTAGTGTTGAAAAACCACTTTTCACACTTGTGTTGGTGCAGGAAACCACTTTTCGCACTTGTGTTGGTGCAGGAAACCACTTTTGCACTTGTATTAGTGTGGAAAAACCACTTTTCACACTTGTGTTAGTGTTGAAAAACCACTTTTCGCACTTGTGTTGGTGCAGGAAACCACTTTTGCACTTGTATTAGTGTGGAAAAAACACTTTTTGCACTTGTGATAGTGTTGAAAAACCACTTTTCGCACTTGTGTTAGTGTTGAAAAACCACTTTTCGCACTTGTGTTGGTGCAGGAAACCACTTTTGCACTTGTATTAGTGTGGAAAAACCACTTTTCGCACTTGTGTTAGAGTCAAAAAACCACTTTTCGCACTTGTGTTAGTGTTGAAAAACCACTTTTCGCACTTGTGTTGGTGCAGGAAACCACTTTTCCACTTGTATTAGTGTGGAAAAAACACTTTTTGCACTTGTGATAGTGTTGAAAAACCACTTTCCGCACTTGTGTTAGTGTTGAAAAACCACTTTTCGCACTTGTGTTAGTGTTGAAAAACCACTTTTCGCACTTGTGTTGGTGCAGGAAACCACTTTTCGCACCTGTGTTAGTGTGGAAAAACCACTTTTCGCACTTGTGTTAGTGTTGAAAAACCACTTTTCGCACTTGTGTTGGTGCAGGAAACCACTTTTCGCACTTGTGTTAGTGTGGAAAAACCACTTTTCGCACTTGTGTTAGTGTTGAAAAGCCACTTTTCGCACTTGTGTTAGTGTTGAAAAACCACTTTTCGCACTTGTGATAGTGTTGAAAAACCACTTTTCGCAGTTGTGTTAGTGTTGAAAAACCACTTTTCGCACTTGTGTTAGTGTTGAAAAACCACTTTTCGCACTTGTGTTGGTGCAGGAAACCACTTTTGCACTTGTATTAGTGTGGAAAAAACACTTTTTGCACTTGTGATAGTGTTGAAAAACCACTTTTCGCACTTGTGTTAGTGTTGAAAAACCACTTTTCGTACTTGTATTGGTGCAGGAAACCACTTTTGCACTTGTATTAGTGTGGAAAAACCACTTGTCGCACTTGTGTTAGTGTTGAAAAACCACTTTTCGCACTTGTGTTCGTGTTGAAAAACCACTTTTCGCACTTGTGTTAGTGTTGAAAAACCACTTTTCGCACTTTTGTTGGTGCAGGAAACCACTTTTCGCACCTGTGTTAGTGTGGAAAAACCACTTTTCGCACTTGTGTTAGTGTTGAAAAACCACTTTTCGCACTTGTGTTGGTGCAGGAAACCACTTTTCGCACTTGTGTTAGTGTGGAAAAACCACTTTTCGCACTTGTGTTAGTGTTGAAAAACGACTTTTTGCACTTGTGTTAGTGTTGAAAAAACACTTTTCGCACTTGTGTTAGTGTTGAAAAACCACTTTTTGCAATTATGATAGTGTTGAAAAACCACTTTTCGCACTTGTGTTAGTGTTGAAAAACCACTTTTCACACTTGTGTTGGTGCAGGAAACCACTTTTCGCACTTGTGTTGGTGGAGGAAACCACTTTTGCACTTGTATTAGTGTGGAAAAACCACTTTTCGCACTTGTGTTAGTGTTGAAAAACCACTTTTCGCACTTGTGTTGGTGTTGAAAAGCCACTTTTCTCACCTGTGTGTTAGTGTTGAAAAACCACTTTTCGCACTTGTGTTAGTGTTGAAAAACCACTTTTCGCACTTGTGTTGGTGCAGGAAACCACTTTTGCACTTGTATTAGTGTGGAAAAACCACTTTTCGCACTTGTGTTAGTGTTGAAAAGCCACTTTTCGCACTTGTGTTAGTGTTGAAAAACCACTTTTCGCACTTGTGATAGTGTTGAAAAACCACTTTTCGCAGTTGTGTTAGTGTTGAAAAACCACTTTTCGCACTTGTGTTAGTGTTGAAAAACCACTTTTCGCACTTGTGTTGGTGCAGGAAACCACTTTTGCACTTGTATTAGTGTGGAAAAAACACTTTTTGCACTTGTGATAGTGTTGAAAAACCACTTTTCGCACTTGTGTTAGTGTTGAAAAACCACTTTTCGTACTTGTATTGGTGCAGGAAACCACTTTTGCACTTGTATTAGTGTGGAAAAACCACTTTTCGCACTTGTGTTAGTGTTGAAAAACCACTTTTCACACTTGTGTTCGTGTTGAAAAACCACTTTTCGCACTTGTGTTAGTGTTGAAAAACCACTTTTCGCACTTTTGTTGGTGCAGGAAACCACTTTTCGCACCTGTGTTAGTGTGGAAAAACCACTTTTCGCACTTGTGTTAGTGTTGAAAAACCACTTTTCGCACTTGTGTTGGTGCAGGAAACCACTTTTCGCACTTGTGTTAGTGTGGAAAAACCACTTTTCGCACTTGTGTTAGTGTTGAAAAACGACTTTTTGCACTTGTGTTAGTGTTGAAAAAACACTTTTCGCACTTGTGTTAGTGTTGAAAAACCACTTTTTGCAATTATGATAGTGTTGAAAAACCACTTTTCGCACTTGTGTTAGTGTTGAAAAACCACTTTTCACACTTGTGTTGGTGCAGGAAACCACTTTTCACACTTGTGTTGGTGCAGGAAACCACTTTTGCACTTGTATTAGTGTGGAAAAACCACTTTTCGCACTTGTGTTAGTGTTGAAAAACCACTTTTCGCACTTGTGTTGGTGCAGGAAACCACTTTTGCACTTGTATTAGTGTGGAAAAACCACTTTTCGCACTTGTGTTAGAGTTGAAAAACCACTTTTTGCACTTGTGTTGGTGTTGAAAAACCACTTTTCGCACTTGTGTTGGTGCAGGAAACCACTTTTCCACTTGTATTAGTGTGGAAAAAACACTTTTTGCACTTGTGATAGTGTTGAAAAACCACTTTTTGCACTTGTGTTAGTGTTGAAAAACCACTTTTCGCACTTGTGTTGGTGCAGGAAACCACTTTTGCACTTGTATTAGTGTGGAAAAACCACTTTTCGCACTTGTGTTAGAGTTGAAAAACCACTTTTTGCACTTGTGTTGGTGTTGAAAAACCACTTTTCGCACTTGTGTTGGTGCAGGAAACCACTTTTCCACTTGTATTAGTGTGGAAAAACACTTTTTGCACTTGTGATAGTGTTGAAAAACCACTTTCCGCACTTGTGTTAATGTTGAAAAACCACTTTTCGTACTTGTGTTGGTGCAGGAAACCACTTTTCGCACCTGTGTTAGTGTGGAAAAACCACTTTTCGCACTTGTGTTAGTGTTGAAAAACCACTTTTCGCACTTGTGTTGGTGCAGGAAACCACTTTTCGCACTTGTGTTAGTGTGGAAAAACCACTTTTCGCACTTGTGTTAGTGTTGAAAAGCCACTTTTCGCACTTGTGTTAGTGTTGAAAAACCACTTTTCGCACTTGTGATAGTGTTGAAAAACCACTTTTCGCAGTTGTGTTAGTGTTGAAAAACCACTTTTCGCACTTGTGTTGGTGCAGGAAACCACTTTTCGCACTTGTGTTAGTGTGGAAAAACCACTTTTCGCACTTGTGTTAGTGTTGAAAAGCCACTTTTCGCACTTGTGTTAGTGTTGAAAAACCACTTTTCGCACTTGTGATAGTGTTGAAAAACCACTTTTCGCAGTTGTGTTAGTGTTGAAAAACCACTTTTCGCACTTGTGTTAGTGTTGAAAAACCACTTTTCGCACTTGTGTTGGTGCAGGAAACCACTTTTGCACTTGTATTAGTGTGGAAAAAACACTTTTTGCACTTGTGATAGTGTTGAAAAACCACTTTTCGCACTTGTGTTAGTGTTGAAAAACCACTTTTCGTACTTGTATTGGTGCAGGAAACCACTTTTGCACTTGTATTAGTGTGGAAAAACCACTTTTCGCACTTGTGTTAGTGTTGAAAAACCACTTTTCGCACTTGTGTTCGTGTTGAAAAACCACTTTTCGCACTTGTGTTAGTGTTGAAAAACCACTTTTCGCACTTGTGTTGGTGCAGGAAACCACTTTTGCACTTGTATTAGTGTGGAAAAAACACTTTTCGCACTTGTGTTAGTGTTGAAAAGCCACTTTTCTCACCTGTGTTAGTGTTGAAAAACCACTTTTCGCACTTGTGTTAGTGTTGAAAAACCACTTTTCGCACTTGTGTTAGTGTTGAAAAGCCACTTTTCGCACTTGTGTTAGTGTTGAAAAACCACTTTTCGCACTTGTGATAGTGTTGAAAAACCACTTTTCGCAGTTGTGTTAGTGTTGAAAAACCACTTTTCGCACTTGTGTTAGTGTTGAAAAACCACTTTTCGCACTTGTGTTGGTGCAGGAAACCACTTTTGCACTTGTATTAGTGTGGAAAAAACACTTTTTGCACTTGTGATAGTGTTGAAAAACCACTTTTCGCACTTGTGTTAGTGTTGAAAAACCACTTTTCGTACTTGTATTGGTGCAGGAAACCACTTTTGCACTTGTATTAGTGTGGAAAAACCACTTTTCGCACTTGTGTTAGTGTTGAAAAACCACTTTTCGCACTTGTGTTAGTGTTGAAAAACCACTTTTCGCACTTGTGTTAGTGTTGAAAAACCACTTTTCGCACTTGTGTTGGTGCAGGAAACCACTTTTGCACTTGTAGTAGTGTGGAAAAACACTTTTCGCACTTGTGTTAGTGTTGAAAAACCACTTTTCGCACTTGTGTTAGTGTTGAAAAACCACTTTTCACACTTGTGTTAGTGTTGTAAAACCACTTTTCGCACTTGTGTTGGTGCAGGAAACCACTTTTGCACTTGCAGTAGTGTGGAAAAACCACTTTTCACACTTGTGTTAGTGTTGAAAAACCACTTTTCGCACTTGTGTTAGTGTTGAAAAAACACTTTTCGCACTTGTGTTAGTGTTGAAAAACCACATTTCGCACTTGTGTTGGTGCAGGAAACCACTTTTGCACTTGTATTAGTGTGGAAAAAACACTTTTCGCACTGTGTTAGTGTTAAAAAACCACTTTTCGCACTTGTGTTAGTGTTGAAAAACCACTTTTCGCACTTGTGTTGGTGCAGGAAACCACTTTTGCACTTGTATTAGTGTGGAAAAACCACTTTTCGCACTTGTGTTAGTGTTGAAAAACCACTTTTCGCACTTGTGTTAGTGTTGAAAAACCACTTTTCGCACTTATGTTAGTGTTGAAAAACCACTTTTCGCACTTGTGTTGGTGCAGGAAACCACTTTTGCACTTGTATTAGTGTGGAAAAAACACTTTTTGCACTTGTGTTAGTGTTGAAAAACCACTTTTCGCACTTGTGTTAGTGTTGAAAAACCACTTTTCGCACTTGTGTTAATGTTGTAAAACAACTTTCCGCACTTGTGTTGGTGCAGGAAACCACTTTTCGCACTTGTGTTAGTGTTGAAAAACCACTTTTCGCACTTGTGTTAGTGTTGAAAAACCACTTTTCGGACTTGTGTTGGTGCAGGAAACCACTTTTGCACTTGTATTAGTGTGGAAAAAACACTTTTCGCACTTGTGTTAGTGTTGAAAAGCCACTTTTCTCACCTGTGTTAGTGTTGAAAAACCACTTTTCGCACTTGTGTTAGTGTTGAAAAACCACTTTTCGCACTTGTGTTGGTGCAGGAAACCACTTTTGCACTTGTATTAGTGTGGAAAAACCACTTTTCGCACTTGTGTTAGTGTTGAAAAGCCACTTTTCGCACTTGTGTTAGTGTTGAAAAACCACTTTTCGCACTTGTGATAGTGTTGAAAAACCACTTTTCGCAGTTGTGTTAGTGTTGAAAAACCACTTTTCGCACTTGTGTTAGTGTTGAAAAACCACTTTTCGCACTTGTGTTGGTGCAGGAAACCACTTTTGCACTTGTATTAGTGTGGAAAAACCACTTTTCGCACTTGTGTTAGAGTTGAAAAACCACTTTTTGCACTTGTGTTGGTGTTGAAAAACCACTTTTCGCACTTGTGTTGGTGCAGGAAACCACTTTTCCACTTGTATTAGTGTGGAAAAAACACTTTTTGCACTTGTGATAGTGTTGAAAAACCACTTTCTGCACTTGTGTTAGTGTTGAAAAACCACTTTTCGCACTTGTGTTAGTGTTGAAAAACCACTTTTCGCACTTGTGTTGGTGCAGGAAACCACTTTTCGCACCTGTGTTAGTGTGGAAAAACCACTTTTCGCACTTGTGTTAGTGTTGAAAAACCACTTTTCGCACTTGTGTTGGTGCAGGAAACCACTTTTGCACTTGTATTAGTGTGGAAAAACCACTTTTCGCACTTGTGTTAGTGTTGAAAAGCCACTTTTCGCACTTGTGTTAGTGTTGAAAAACCACTTTTCGCACTTGTGATAGTGTTGAAAAACCACTTTTCGCAGTTGTGTTAGTGTTGAAAAACCACTTTTCGCACTTGTGTTAGTGTTGAAAAACCACTTTTCGCACTTGTGTTGGTGCAGGAAACCACTTTTGCACTTGTATTAGTGTGGAAAAAACACTTTTTGCACTTGTGATAGTGTTGAAAAACCACTTTTCGCACTTGTGTTAGTGTTGAAAAACCACTTTTCGTACTTGTATTGGTGCAGGAAACCACTTTTGCACTTGTATTAGTGTGGAAAAACCACTTTTCGCACTTGTGTTAGTGTTGAAAAACCACTTTTCGCACTTGTGTTCGTGTTGAAAAACCACTTTTCGCACTTGTGTTAGTGTTGAAAAACCACTTTTCGCACTTTTGTTGGTGCAGGAAACCACTTTTCGCACCTGTGTTAGTGTGGAAAAACCACTTTTCGCACTTGTGTTAGTGTTGAAAAACCACTTTTCGCACTTGTGTTGGTGCAGGAAACCACTTTTCGCACTTGTGTTAGTGTGGAAAAACCACTTTTCGCACTTGTGTTAGTGTTGAAAAACGACTTTTTGCACTTGTGTTAGTGTTGAAAAAACACATTTCGCACTTGTGTTAGTGTTGAAAAACCACTTTTTGCAATTATGATAGTGTTGAAAAACCACTTTTCGCACTAGTGTTAGTGTTGAAAAACCACTTTTCACACTTATGTTGGTGCAGGAAACCACTTTTCGCACTTGTGTTGGTGCAGGAAACCACTTTTGCACTTGTATTAGTGTGGAAAAACCACTTTTCGCACTTGTGTTAGTGTTGAAAAACCACTTTTCGCACTTGTGTTGGTGCAGGAAACCACTTTTGCACTTGTATTAGTGTGGAAAAAACACTTTTTGCACTTGTGATAGTGTTGAAAAACCACTTTTCGCACTTGTGTTAGTGTTGAAAAACCACTTTTCGCACTTGTGTTGGTGCAGGAAACCACTTTTGCACTTGTATTAGTGTGGAAAAACCACTTTTCGCACTTGTGTTAGAGTTGAAAAACCACTTTTTGCACTTGTGTTGGTGTTGAAAAACCACTTTTCGCACTTGTGTTGGTGCAGGAAACCACTTTTCCACTTGTATTAGTGTGGAAAAAACACTTTTTGCACTTGTGATAGTGTTGAAAAACCACTTTCTGCACTTGTGTTAGTGTTGAAAAACCACTTTTCGCACTTGTGTTAGTGTTGAAAAACCACTTTTCGCACTTGTGTTGGTGCAGGAAACCACTTTTCGCACCTGTGTTAGTGTGGAAAAACCACTTTTCGCACTTGTGTTAGTGTTGAAAAACCACTTTTCGCACTTGTGTTGGTGCAGGAAACCACTTTTCGCACTTGTGTTAGTGTGGAAAAACCACTTCTCGCACTTGTGTTAGTGTTGAAAAGCCACTTTTCGCACTTGTGTTAGTGTTGAAAAACCACTTTTCGCACTTGTGATAGTGTTGAAAAACCACTTTTCGCTGTTGTGTTAGTGTTGAAAAACCACTTTTCGCACTTGTGTTAGTGTTTAAAAACCACTTTTCGCACTTGTGTTGGTGCAGGAAACCACTTTTGCACTTGTATTAGTGTGGAAAAAACACTTTTTGCACTTGTGATAGTGTTGAAAAACCACTTTTCTCACTTGTGTTAGTGTTGAAAAACCACTTTTCGCACTTGTGTTAGTGTTGAAAAACCACTTTTCGCACTTGTGTTGGTGCAGGAAACCACTTTTGCACTTGTATTAGTGTGGAAAAAACACTTTTTGCACTTGTGATAGTGTTGAAAAGCCACTTTTCTCACTTGTGTTAGTGTTGAAAAACCACTTTTCGCACTTGTGTTAGTGTTGAAAAACCACTTTTCGCACTTGTGTTGGTGCAGGAAACCACTTTTGCACTTGTAGTAGTGTGGAAAAAACACTTTTTGCACTTGTGTTAGTGTTGAAAAACCACTTTTCGCACTTGTGTTAGTGTTGAAAAACCACTTTTCGCACTTGTGTTAATGTTGTAAAACAACTTTCCGCACTTGTGTTGGTGCAGGAAACCACTTTTCGCACTTGTGTTAGTGTTGAAAAACCACTTTTCGCACTTGTGTTGGTGCAGGAAACCACTTTTGCACTTGTATTAGTGTGGAAAAAACACTTTTCGCACTTGTGTTAGTGTTGAAAAGCCACTTTTCTCACCTGTGTTAGTGTTGAAAAACCACTTTTCGCACTTGTGTTAGTGTTGAAAAACCACTTTTCGCACTTGTGTTAGTGTTGAAAAACCACTTTTCGCACTTGTGTTAGTGTTGAAAAACCACTTTTCGCACTTGTGTTGGTGCAGGAAACCACTTTTGCACTTGTATTAGTGTGGAAAAAACACTTTTTGCACTTGTGATAGTGTTGAAAAACCACTTTTCGCACTTGTGTTAGTGTTGAAAAACCACTTTTCGTACTTGTATTGGTGCAGGAAACCACTTTTGCACTTGTATTAGTGTGGAAAAACCACTTTTCGCACTTGTGATAGTGTTGAAAAACCACTTTTCGCAGTTGTGTTAGTGTTGAAAAACCACTTTTCGCACTTGTGTTAGTGTTGAAAAACCACTTTTCGCACTTGTGTTAGTGTTGAAAAACCACTTTTCGCACTTGTGTTGGTGCAGGAAACCACTTTTGCACTTGTATTAGTGTGGAAAAACCACTTTTCGCACTTGTGTTAGAGTTGAAAAACCACTTTTTGCACTTGTGTTGGTGTTGAAAAACCACTTTTCGCACTTGTGTTGGTGCAGGAAACCACTTTTCCACTTGTATTAGTGTGGAAAAAACACTTTTTGCACTTGTGATAGTGTTGAAAAACCACTTTTTGCACTTGTGTTAGTGTTGAAAAACCACTTTTCGCACTTGTGTTGGTGCAGGAAACCACTTTTGCACTTGTATTAGTGTGGAAAAACCACTTTTCGCACTTGTGTTAGAGTTGAAAAACCACTTTTTGCACTTGTGTTGGTGTTGAAAAACCACTTTTCGCACTTGTGTTGGTGCAGGAAACCACTTTTCCACTTGTATTAGTGTGGAAAAAACACTTTTTGCACTTGTGATAGTGTTGAAAAACCACTTTCTGCACTTGTGTTAGTGTTGAAAAACCACTTTTCGCACTTGTGTTAGTGTTGAAAAACCACTTTTCGCACTTGTGTTGGTGCAGGAAACCACTTTTCGCACCTGTGTTAGTGTGGAAAAACCACTTTTCGCACTTGTGTTAGTGTTGAAAAACCACTTTTCGCACTTGTGTTGGTGCAGGAAACCACTTTTGCACTTGTATTAGTGTGGAAAAACCACTTTTCGCACTTGTGTTAGTGTTGAAAAGCCACTTTTCGCACTTGTGTTAGTGTTGAAAAACCACTTTTCGCACTTGTGATAGTGTTGAAAAACCACTTTTCGCAGTTGTGTTAGTGTTGAAAAACCACTTTTCGCACTTGTGTTAGTGTTGAAAAACCACTTTTCGCACTTGTGTTGGTGCAGGAAACCACTTTTGCACTTGTATTAGTGTGGAAAAAACACTTTTTGCACTTGTGATAGTGTTGAAAAACCACTTTTCGCACTTGTGTTAGTGTTGAAAAACCACTTTTCGTACTTGTATTGGTGCAGGAAACCACTTTTGCACTTGTATTAGTGTGGAAAAACCACTTTTCGCACTTGTGTTAGTGTTGAAAAACCACTTTTCGCACTTGTGTTCGTGTTGAAAAACCACTTTTCGCACTTGTGTTAGTGTTGAAAAACCACTTTTCGCACTTTTGTTGGTGCAGGAAACCACTTTTCGCACCTGTGTTAGTGTGGAAAAACCACTTTTCGCACTTGTGTTAGTGTTGAAAAACCACTTTTCGCACTTGTGTTGGTGCAGGAAACCACTTTTCGCACTTGTGTTAGTGTGGAAAAACCACTTTTCGCACTTGTGTTAGTGTTGAAAAACGACTTTTTGCACTTGTGTTAGTGTTGAAAAAACACATTTCGCACTTGTGTTAGTGTTGAAAAACCACTTTTTGCAATTATGATAGTGTTGAAAAACCACTTTTCGCACTAGTGTTAGTGTTGAAAAACCACTTTTCACACTTATGTTGGTGCAGGAAACCACTTTTCGCACTTGTGTTGGTGCAGGAAACCACTTTTGCACTTGTATTAGTGTGGAAAAACCACTTTTCGCACTTGTGTTAGTGTTGAAAAACCACTTTTCGCACTTGTGTTGGTGCAGGAAACCACTTTTGCACTTGTATTAGTGTGGAAAAAACACTTTTTGCACTTGTGATAGTGTTGAAAAACCACTTTTCGCACTTGTGTTAGTGTTGAAAAACCACTTTTCGCACTTGTGTTGGTGCAGGAAACCACTTTTGCACTTGTATTAGTGTGGAAAAACCACTTTTCGCACTTGTGTTAGAGTTGAAAAACCACTTTTTGCACTTGTGTTGGTGTTGAAAAACCACTTTTCGCACTTGTGTTGGTGCAGGAAACCACTTTTCCACTTGTATTAGTGTGGAAAAAACACTTTTTGCACTTGTGATAGTGTTGAAAAACCACTTTCTGCACTTGTGTTAGTGTTGAAAAACCACTTTTCGCACTTGTGTTAGTGTTGAAAAACCACTTTTCGCACTTGTGTTGGTGCAGGAAACCACTTTTCGCACCTGTGTTAGTGTGGAAAAACCACTTTTCGCACTTGTGTTAGTGTTGAAAAACCACTTTTCGCACTTGTGTTGGTGCAGGAAACCACTTTTCGCACTTGTGTTAGTGTGGAAAAACCACTTCTCGCACTTGTGTTAGTGTTGAAAAGCCACTTTTCGCACTTGTGTTAGTGTTGAAAAACCACTTTTCGCACTTGTGATAGTGTTGAAAAACCACTTTTCGCTGTTGTGTTAGTGTTGAAAAACCACTTTTCGCACTTGTGTTAGTGTTTAAAAACCACTTTTCGCACTTGTGTTGGTGCAGGAAACCACTTTTGCACTTGTATTAGTGTGGAAAAAACACTTTTTGCACTTGTGATAGTGTTGAAAAACCACTTTTCTCACTTGTGTTAGTGTTGAAAAACCACTTTTCGCACTTGTGTTAGTGTTGAAAAACCACTTTTCGCACTTGTGTTGGTGCAGGAAACCACTTTTGCACTTGTATTAGTGTGGAAAAAACACTTTTTGCACTTGTGATAGTGTTGAAAAGCCACTTTTCTCACTTGTGTTAGTGTTGAAAAACCACTTTTCGCACTTGTGTTAGTGTTGAAAAACCACTTTTCGCACTTGTGTTGGTGCAGGAAACCACTTTTGCACTTGTAGTAGTGTGGAAAAAACACTTTTTGCACTTGTGTTAGTGTTGAAAAACCACTTTTCGCACTTGTGTTAGTGTTGAAAAACCACTTTTCGCACTTGTGTTAATGTTGTAAAACAACTTTCCGCACTTGTGTTGGTGCAGGAAACCACTTTTCGCACTTGTGTTAGTGTTGAAAAACCACTTTTCGCACTTGTGTTGGTGCAGGAAACCACTTTTGCACTTGTATTAGTGTGGAAAAAACACTTTTCGCACTTGTGTTAGTGTTGAAAAGCCACTTTTCTCACCTGTGTTAGTGTTGAAAAACCACTTTTCGCACTTGTGTTAGTGTTGAAAAACCACTTTTCGCACTTGTGTTAGTGTTGAAAAACCACTTTTCGCACTTGTGTTAGTGTTGAAAAACCACTTTTCGCACTTGTGTTGGTGCAGGAAACCACTTTTGCACTTGTATTAGTGTGGAAAAAACACTTTTTGCACTTGTGATAGTGTTGAAAAACCACTTTTCGCACTTGTGTTAGTGTTGAAAAACCACTTTTCGTACTTGTATTGGTGCAGGAAACCACTTTTGCACTTGTATTAGTGTGGAAAAACCACTTTTCGCACTTGTGATAGTGTTGAAAAACCACTTTTCGCAGTTGTGTTAGTGTTGAAAAACCACTTTTCGCACTTGTGTTAGTGTTGAAAAACCACTTTTCGCACTTGTGTTAGTGTTGAAAAACCACTTTTCGCACTTGTGTTGGTGCAGGAAACCACTTTTGCACTTGTATTAGTGTGGAAAAACCACTTTTCGCACTTGTGTTAGAGTTGAAAAACCACTTTTTGCACTTGTGTTGGTGTTGAAAAACCACTTTTCGCACTTGTGTTGGTGCAGGAAACCACTTTTCCACTTGTATTAGTGTGGAAAAAACACTTTTTGCACTTGTGATAGTGTTGAAAAACCACTTTTTGCACTTGTGTTAGTGTTGAAAAACCACTTTTCGCACTTGTGTTGGTGCAGGAAACCACTTTTGCACTTGTATTAGTGTGGAAAAACCACTTTTCGCACTTGTGTTAGAGTTGAAAAACCACTTTTTGCACTTGTGTTGGTGTTGAAAAACCACTTTTCGCACTTGTGTTGGTGCAGGAAACCACTTTTCCACTTGTATTAGTGTGGAAAAAACACTTTTTGCACTTGTGATAGTGTTGAAAAACCACTTTCTGCACTTGTGTTAGTGTTGAAAAACCACTTTTCGCACTTGTGTTAGTGTTGAAAAACCACTTTTCGTACTTGTGTTGGTGCAGGAAACCACTTTTCGCACCTGTGTTAGTGTGGAAAAACCACTTTTCGCACTTGTGTTAGTGTTGAAAAACCACTTTTCGCACTTGTGTTGGTGCAGGAAACCACTTTTCGCACTTGTGTTAGTGTGGAAAAACCACTTTTCGCACTTGTGTTAGTGTTGAAAAGCCACTTTTCGCACTTGTGTTAGTGTTGAAAAACCACTTTTCGCACTTGTGATAGTGTTGAAAAACCACTTTTCGCAGTTGTGTTCGTGTTGAAAAACCACTTTTCGCACTTGTGTTAGTGTTGAAAAACCACTTTTCGCACTTGTGTTGGTGCAGGAAACCACTTTTGCACTTGTATTAGTGTGGAAAAAACACTTTTTGCACTTGTGATAGTGTTGAAAAACCACTTTTCGCACTTGTGTTAGTGTTGAAAAACCACTTTTCGCACTTGTGTTAGAGTTGAAAAACCACTTTTTGCACTTGTGTTGGTGTTGAAAAACCACTTTTCGCACTTGTGTTGGTGCAGGAAACCACTTTTCCACTTGTATTAGTGTGGAAAAAACACTTTTTGCACTTGTGATAGTGTTGAAAAACCACTTTCTGCACTTGTGTTAGTGTTGAAAAACCACTTTTCGCACTTGTGTTAGTGTTGAAAAACCACTTTTCGCACTTGTGTTGGTGCAGGAAACCACTTTTCGCACCTGTGTTAGTGTGGAAAAACCACTTTTCGCACTTGTGTTAGTGTTGAAAAACCACTTTTCGCACTTGTGTTGGTGCAGGAAACCACTTTTCGCACTTGTGTTAGTGTGGAAAAACCACTTCTCGCACTTGTGTTAGTGTTGAAAAGCCACTTTTCGCACTTGTGTTAGTGTTGAAAAACCACTTTTCGCACTTGTGATAGTGTTGAAAAACCACTTTTCGCTGTTGTGTTAGTGTTGAAAAACCACTTTTCGCACTTGTGTTAGTGTTTAAAAACCACTTTTCGCACTTGTGTTGGTGCAGGAAACCACTTTTGCACTTGTATTAGTGTGGAAAAAACACTTTTTGCACTTGTGATAGTGTTGAAAAACCACTTTTCTCACTTGTGTTAGTGTTGAAAAACCACTTTTCGCACTTGTGTTAGTGTTGAAAAACCACTTTTCGCACTTGTGTTGGTGCAGGAAACCACTTTTGCACTTGTATTAGTGTGGAAAAAACACTTTTTGCACTTGTGATAGTGTTGAAAAGCCACTTTTCTCACTTGTGTTAGTGTTGAAAAACCACTTTTCGCACTTGTGTTAGTGTTGAAAAACCACTTTTCGCACTTGTGTTGGTGCAGGAAACCACTTTTGCACTTGTAGTAGTGTGGAAAAAACACTTTTTGCACTTGTGTTAGTGTTGAAAAACCACTTTTCGCACTTGTGTTAGTGTTGAAAAACCACTTTTCGCACTTGTGTTAATGTTGTAAAACAACTTTCCGCACTTGTGTTGGTGCAGGAAACCACTTTTCGCACTTGTGTTAGTGTTGAAAAACCACTTTTCGCACTTGTGTTGGTGCAGGAAACCACTTTTGCACTTGTATTAGTGTGGAAAAAACACTTTTCGCACTTGTGTTAGTGTTGAAAAGCCACTTTTCTCACCTGTGTTAGTGTTGAAAAACCACTTTTCGCACTTGTGTTAGTGTTGAAAAACCACTTTTCGCACTTGTGTTAGTGTTGAAAAACCACTTTTCGCACTTGTGTTAGTGTTGAAAAACCACTTTTCGCACTTGTGTTGGTGCAGGAAACCACTTTTGCACTTGTATTAGTGTGGAAAAAACACTTTTTGCACTTGTGATAGTGTTGAAAAACCACTTTTCGCACTTGTGTTAGTGTTGAAAAACCACTTTTCGTACTTGTATTGGTGCAGGAAACCACTTTTGCACTTGTATTAGTGTGGAAAAACCACTTTTCGCACTTGTGATAGTGTTGAAAAACCACTTTTCGCAGTTGTGTTAGTGTTGAAAAACCACTTTTCGCACTTGTGTTAGTGTTGAAAAACCACTTTTCGCACTTGTGTTAGTGTTGAAAAACCACTTTTCGCACTTGTGTTGGTGCAGGAAACCACTTTTGCACTTGTATTAGTGTGGAAAAACCACTTTTCGCACTTGTGTTAGAGTTGAAAAACCACTTTTTGCACTTGTGTTGGTGTTGAAAAACCACTTTTCGCACTTGTGTTGGTGCAGGAAACCACTTTTCCACTTGTATTAGTGTGGAAAAAACACTTTTTGCACTTGTGATAGTGTTGAAAAACCACTTTTTGCACTTGTGTTAGTGTTGAAAAACCACTTTTCGCACTTGTGTTGGTGCAGGAAACCACTTTTGCACTTGTATTAGTGTGGAAAAACCACTTTTCGCACTTGTGTTAGAGTTGAAAAACCACTTTTTGCACTTGTGTTGGTGTTGAAAAACCACTTTTCGCACTTGTGTTGGTGCAGGAAACCACTTTTCCACTTGTATTAGTGTGGAAAAAACACTTTTTGCACTTGTGATAGTGTTGAAAAACCACTTTCTGCACTTGTGTTAGTGTTGAAAAACCACTTTTCGCACTTGTGTTAGTGTTGAAAAACCACTTTTCGCACTTGTGTTGGTGCAGGAAACCACTTTTCGCACCTGTGTTAGTGTGGAAAAACCACTTTTCGCACTTGTGTTAGTGTTGAAAAACCACTTTTCGCACTTGTGTTGGTGCAGGAAACCACTTTTGCACTTGTATTAGTGTGGAAAAACCACTTTTCGCACTTGTGTTAGTGTTGAAAAGCCACTTTTCGCACTTGTGTTAGTGTTGAAAAACCACTTTTCGCACTTGTGATAGTGTTGAAAAACCACTTTTCGCAGTTGTGTTAGTGTTGAAAAACCACTTTTCGCACTTGTGTTAGTGTTGAAAAACCACTTTTCGCACTTGTGTTGGTGCAGGAAACCACTTTTGCACTTGTATTAGTGTGGAAAAAACACTTTTTGCACTTGTGATAGTGTTGAAAAACCACTTTTCGCACTTGTGTTAGTGTTGAAAAACCACTTTTCGTACTTGTATTGGTGCAGGAAACCACTTTTGCACTTGTATTAGTGTGGAAAAACCACTTTTCGCACTTGTGTTAGTGTTGAAAAACCACTTTTCGCACTTGTGTTCGTGTTGAAAAACCACTTTTCGCACTTGTGTTAGTGTTGAAAAACCACTTTTCGCACTTTTGTTGGTGCAGGAAACCACTTTTCGCACCTGTGTTAGTGTGGAAAAACCACTTTTCGCACTTGTGTTAGTGTTGAAAAACCACTTTTCGCACTTGTGTTGGTGCAGGAAACCACTTTTCGCACTTGTGTTAGTGTGGAAAAACCACTTTTCGCACTTGTGTTAGTGTTGAAAAACGACTTTTTGCACTTGTGTTAGTGTTGAAAAAACACATTTCGCACTTGTGTTAGTGTTGAAAAACCACTTTTTGCAATTATGATAGTGTTGAAAAACCACTTTTCGCACTAGTGTTAGTGTTGAAAAACCACTTTTCACACTTATGTTGGTGCAGGAAACCACTTTTCGCACTTGTGTTGGTGCAGGAAACCACTTTTGCACTTGTATTAGTGTGGAAAAACCACTTTTCGCACTTGTGTTAGTGTTGAAAAACCACTTTTCGCACTTGTGTTGGTGCAGGAAACCACTTTTGCACTTGTATTAGTGTGGAAAAAACACTTTTTGCACTTGTGATAGTGTTGAAAAACCACTTTTCGCACTTGTGTTAGTGTTGAAAAACCACTTTTCGCACTTGTGTTGGTGCAGGAAACCACTTTTGCACTTGTATTAGTGTGGAAAAACCACTTTTCGCACTTGTGTTAGAGTTGAAAAACCACTTTTTGCACTTGTGTTGGTGTTGAAAAACCACTTTTCGCACTTGTGTTGGTGCAGGAAACCACTTTTCCACTTGTATTAGTGTGGAAAAAACACTTTTTGCACTTGTGATAGTGTTGAAAAACCACTTTCTGCACTTGTGTTAGTGTTGAAAAACCACTTTTCGCACTTGTGTTAGTGTTGAAAAACCACTTTTCGCACTTGTGTTGGTGCAGGAAACCACTTTTCGCACCTGTGTTAGTGTGGAAAAACCACTTTTCGCACTTGTGTTAGTGTTGAAAAACCACTTTTCGCACTTGTGTTGGTGCAGGAAACCACTTTTCGCACTTGTGTTAGTGTGGAAAAACCACTTCTCGCACTTGTGTTAGTGTTGAAAAGCCACTTTTCGCACTTGTGTTAGTGTTGAAAAACCACTTTTCGCACTTGTGATAGTGTTGAAAAACCACTTTTCGCTGTTGTGTTAGTGTTGAAAAACCACTTTTCGCACTTGTGTTAGTGTTTAAAAACCACTTTTCGCACTTGTGTTGGTGCAGGAAACCACTTTTGCACTTGTATTAGTGTGGAAAAAACACTTTTTGCACTTGTGATAGTGTTGAAAAACCACTTTTCTCACTTGTGTTAGTGTTGAAAAACCACTTTTCGCACTTGTGTTAGTGTTGAAAAACCACTTTTCGCACTTGTGTTGGTGCAGGAAACCACTTTTGCACTTGTATTAGTGTGGAAAAAACACTTTTTGCACTTGTGATAGTGTTGAAAAGCCACTTTTCTCACTTGTGTTAGTGTTGAAAAACCACTTTTCGCACTTGTGTTAGTGTTGAAAAACCACTTTTCGCACTTGTGTTGGTGCAGGAAACCACTTTTGCACTTGTAGTAGTGTGGAAAAAACACTTTTTGCACTTGTGTTAGTGTTGAAAAACCACTTTTCGCACTTGTGTTAGTGTTGAAAAACCACTTTTCGCACTTGTGTTAATGTTGTAAAACAACTTTCCGCACTTGTGTTGGTGCAGGAAACCACTTTTCGCACTTGTGTTAGTGTTGAAAAACCACTTTTCGCACTTGTGTTGGTGCAGGAAACCACTTTTGCACTTGTATTAGTGTGGAAAAAACACTTTTCGCACTTGTGTTAGTGTTGAAAAGCCACTTTTCTCACCTGTGTTAGTGTTGAAAAACCACTTTTCGCACTTGTGTTAGTGTTGAAAAACCACTTTTCGCACTTGTGTTAGTGTTGAAAAACCACTTTTCGCACTTGTGTTAGTGTTGAAAAACCACTTTTCGCACTTGTGTTGGTGCAGGAAACCACTTTTGCACTTGTATTAGTGTGGAAAAAACACTTTTTGCACTTGTGATAGTGTTGAAAAACCACTTTTCGCACTTGTGTTAGTGTTGAAAAACCACTTTTCGTACTTGTATTGGTGCAGGAAACCACTTTTGCACTTGTATTAGTGTGGAAAAACCACTTTTCGCACTTGTGATAGTGTTGAAAAACCACTTTTCGCAGTTGTGTTAGTGTTGAAAAACCACTTTTCGCACTTGTGTTAGTGTTGAAAAACCACTTTTCGCACTTGTGTTAGTGTTGAAAAACCACTTTTCGCACTTGTGTTGGTGCAGGAAACCACTTTTGCACTTGTATTAGTGTGGAAAAACCACTTTTCGCACTTGTGTTAGAGTTGAAAAACCACTTTTTGCACTTGTGTTGGTGTTGAAAAACCACTTTTCGCACTTGTGTTGGTGCAGGAAACCACTTTTCCACTTGTATTAGTGTGGAAAAAACACTTTTTGCACTTGTGATAGTGTTGAAAAACCACTTTTTGCACTTGTGTTAGTGTTGAAAAACCACTTTTCGCACTTGTGTTGGTGCAGGAAACCACTTTTGCACTTGTATTAGTGTGGAAAAACCACTTTTCGCACTTGTGTTAGAGTTGAAAAACCACTTTTTGCACTTGTGTTGGTGTTGAAAAACCACTTTTCGCACTTGTGTTGGTGCAGGAAACCACTTTTCCACTTGTATTAGTGTGGAAAAAACACTTTTTGCACTTGTGATAGTGTTGAAAAACCACTTTCTGCACTTGTGTTAGTGTTGAAAAACCACTTTTCGCACTTGTGTTAGTGTTGAAAAACCACTTTTCGTACTTGTGTTGGTGCAGGAAACCACTTTTCGCACCTGTGTTAGTGTGGAAAAACCACTTTTCGCACTTGTGTTAGTGTTGAAAAACCACTTTTCGCACTTGTGTTGGTGCAGGAAACCACTTTTCGCACTTGTGTTAGTGTGGAAAAACCACTTTTCGCACTTGTGTTAGTGTTGAAAAGCCACTTTTCGCACTTGTGTTAGTGTTGAAAAACCACTTTTCGCACTTGTGATAGTGTTGAAAAACCACTTTTCGCAGTTGTGTTCGTGTTGAAAAACCACTTTTCGCACTTGTGTTAGTGTTGAAAAACCACTTTTCGCACTTGTGTTGGTGCAGGAAACCACTTTTGCACTTGTATTAGTGTGGAAAAAACACTTTTTGCACTTGTGATAGTGTTGAAAAACCACTTTTCGCACTTGTGTTAGTGTTGAAAAACCACTTTTCGTACTTGTATTGGTGCAGGAAACCACTTTTGCACTTGTATTAGTGTGGAAAAACCACTTTTCGCACTTGTGTTAGTGTTGAAAAACCACTTTTCGCACTTGCGTTCGTGTTGAAAAACCACTTTTCGCACTTGTGTTAGTGTTGAAAAACCACTTTTCGCACTTGTGTTGGTGCAGGAAACCACTTTTGCACTTGTATTAGTGTGGAAAAAACACTTTTCGCACTTGTGTTAGTGTTGAAAAGCCACTTTTCTCACCTGTGTTAGTGTTGAAAAACCACTTTTCGCACTTGTGTTAGTGTTGAAAAACCACTTTTCGCACTTGTGTTAGTGTTGAAAAGCCACTTTTCGCACTTGTGTTAGTGTTGAAAAACCACTTTTCGCACTTGTGATAGTGTTGAAAAACCACTTTTCGCAGTTGTGTTAGTGTTGAAAAACCACTTTTCGCACTTGTGTTAGTGTTGAAAAACCACTTTTCGCACTTGTGTTGGTGCAGGAAACCACTTTTGCACTTGTATTAGTGTGGAAAAAACACTTTTTGCACTTGTGATAGTGTTGAAAAACCACTTTTCGCACTTGTGTTAGTGTTGAAAAACCACTTTTCGTACTTGTATTGGTGCAGGAAACCACTTTTGCACTTGTATTAGTGTGGAAAAACCACTTTTCGCACTTGTGTTAGTGTTGAAAAACCACTTTTCGCACTTGTGTTAGTGTTGAAAAACCACTTTTCGCACTTGTGTTAGTGTTGAAAAACCACTTTTCGCACTTGTGTTGGTGCAGGAAACCACTTTTGCACTTGTAGTAGTGTGGAAAAACACTTTTCGCAATTGTGTTAGTGTTGAAAAACCACTTTTCGCACTTGTGTTAGTGTTGAAAAACCACTTTTCACACTTGTGTTAGTGTTGTAAAACCACTTTTCGCACTTGTGTTGGTGCAGGAAACCACTTTTGCACTTGCATTAGTGTGGAAAAACCACTTTTCACACTTGTGTTAGTGTTGAAAAACCACTTTTCGCACTTGTGTTAGTGTTGAAAAAACACTTTTCGCACTTGTGTTAGTGTTGAAAAACCACTTTTCGCACTTGTGTTAGTGTTGAAAAACCACTTTTCGCACTTGTGTTAGTGTTGAAAAACCACTTTTCGCACTTATGTTAGTGTTGAAAAACCACTTTTCGCACTTGTGTTGGTGCAGGAAACCACTTTTGCACTTGTATTAGTGTGGAAAAAACACTTTTTGCACTTGTGTTAGTGTTGAAAAACCACTTTTCGCACTTGTGTTTGTGTTGAAAAACCACTTTTCGCACTTGTGTTAATGTTGTAAAACAACTTTCCGCACTTGTGTTGGTGCAGGAAACCACTTTTCGCACTTGTGTTAGTGTTGAAAAACCACTTTTCGCACTTGTGTTAGTGTTGAAAAACCACTTTTCGCACTTGTGTTGGTGCAGGAGACCACTTTTGCACTTGTATTAGTGTGGAAAAAACACTTTTCGCACTTGTGTTAGTGTTGAAAAGCCACTTTTCTCACCTGTGTTAGTGTTGAAAAACCACTTTTCGCACTTGTGTTAGTGTTGAAAAACCACTTTTCGTACTTGTATTGGTGCAGGAAACCACTTTTGCACTTGTATTAGTGTGGAAAAACCACTTTTCGCACTTGTGTTAGTGTTGAAAAACCACTTTTCGCACTTGTGTTAGTGTTGAAAAACCACTTTTCGCACTTGTGTTGGTGCAGGAAACCACTTTTGCACTTGTAGTAGTGTGGAAAAACACTTTTCGCACTTGTGTTAGTGTTGAAAAACCACTTTTCGCACTTGTGTTAGTGTTGAAAAACCACTTTTCACACTTGTGTTAGTGTTGTAAAACCACTTTTCGCACTTGTGTTGGTGCAGGAAACCACTTTTGCACTTGCATTAGTGTGGAAAAACCACTTTTCACACTTGTGTTAGTGTTGAAAAACCACTTTTCGCACTTGTGTTAGTGTTGAAAAAACACTTTTCGCACTTGTGTTAGTGTTGAAAAACCACTTTTCGCACTTGTGTTAGTGTTGAAAAACCACTTTTCGCACTTGTGTTAGTGTTGAAAAACCACTTTTCGCACTTATGTTAGTGTTGAAAAACCACTTTTCGCACTTGTGTTGGTGCAGGAAACCACTTTTGCACTTGTATTAGTGTGGAAAAAACACTTTTTGCACTTGTGTTAGTGTTGAAAAACCACTTTTCGCACTTGTGTTTGTGTTGAAAAACCACTTTTCGCACTTGTGTTAATGTTGTAAAACAACTTTCCGCACTTGTGTTGGTGCAGGAAACCACTTTTCGCACTTGTGTTAGTGTTGAAAAACCACTTTTCGCACTTGTGTTAGTGTTGAAAAACCACTTTTCGCACTTGTGTTGGTGCAGGAGACCACTTTTGCACTTGTATTAGTGTGGAAAAAACACTTTTCGCACTTGTGTTAGTGTTGAAAAGCCACTTTTCTCACCTGTGTTAGTGTTGAAAAACCACTTTTCGCACTTGTGTTAGTGTTGAAAAACCACTTTTCGCACTTGTGTTGGTGCAGGAAACCACTTTTGCACTTGTATTAGTGTGGAAAAACCACTTTTCGCACTTGTGTTAGTGTTGAAAAGCCACTTTTCGCACTTGTGTTAGTGTTGAAGAACCACTTTTCGCACTTGTGATAGTGTTGAAAAACCACTTTTCGCAGTTGTGTTAGTGTTGAAAAACCACTTTTCGCACTTGTGTTAGTGTTGAAAAACCACTTTTCGCACTTGTGTTGGTGCAGGAAACCACTTTTGCACTTGTATTAGTGTGGAAAAAACACTTTTTGCACTTGTGATAGTGTTGAAAAACCACTTTTCGCACTTGTGTTAGTGTTGAAAAACCACTTTTCGTACTTGTATTGGTGCAGGAAACCACTTTTGCACTTGTATTAGTGTGGAAAAAACACTTTTCGCACTTGTGTTAGTGTTGAAAAACCACTTTTCGCACTTGTGTTCGTGTTGAAAAACCACTTTTCGCACTTGTGTTAGTGTTGAAAAACCACTTTTCGCACTTTTGTTGGTGCAGGAAACCACTTTTCGCACCTGTGTTAGTGTGGAAAAACCACTTTTCGCACTTGTGTTAGTGTTGAAAAACCACTTTTCGCACTTGTGTTGGTGCAGGAAACCACTTTTCGCACTTGTGTTAGTGTGGAAAAACCACTTTTCGCACTTGTGTTAGTGTTGAAAAACGACTTTTTGCACTTGTGTTAGTGTTGAAAAAACACATTTCGCACTTGTGTTAGTGTTGAAAAACCACTTTTTGCAATTATGATAGTGTTGAAAAACCACTTTTCGCACTTGTGTTAGTGTTGAAAAACCACTTTTCACACTTATGTTGGTGCAGGAAACCACTTTTCGCACTTGTGTTGGTGCAGGAAACCACTTTTGCACTTGTATTAGTGTGGAAAAACCACTTTTCGCACTTGTGTTAGTGTTGAAAAACCACTTTTCGCACTTGTGTTGGTGCAGGAAACCACTTTTGCACTTGTATTAGTGTGGAAAAAACACTTTTTGCACTTGTGATAGTGTTGAAAAACCACTTTTCGCACTTGTGTTAGTGTTGAAAAACCACTTTTCGCACTTGTGTTGGTGCAGGAAACCACTTTTGCACTTGTGTTAGTGTTGAAAAGCCACTTTTCGCACTTGTGTTAGTGTTGAAAAACCACTTTTCGCAGTTGTGATAGTGTTGAAAAACCACTTTTCGCAGTTGTGTTAGTGTTGAAAAACCACTTTTCGCACTTGTGTTAGTGTTGAAAAACCACTTTTCGCACTTGTGTTGGTGCAGGAAACCACTTTTGCACTTGTATTAGTGTGAAAAAAACACTTTTTGCACTTGTGAAAGTGTTGAAAAGCCACTTTTCTCACTTGTGTTAGTGTTGAAAAACCACTTTTCGCACTTGTGTTAGTGTTGAAAAACCACTTTTCGCACTTGTGTTGGTGCAGGAAACCACTTTCCGCACTTGTGTTGGTGCAGGAAACCACTTTTCGCACTTGTGTTAGTGTTGAAAAACCACTTTTCGCACTTGTGTTAGTGTTGAAAAACCACTTTTCGCACTTGTGTTGGTGCAGGAAACCACTTTTGCACTTGTATTAGTGTGGAAAAAACACTTTTCGCACTTGTGTTAGTGTTGAAAAGCCACTTTTCTCACCTGTGTTAGTGTTGAAAAACCACTTTTCGCACTTGTGTTAGTGTTGAAAAACCACTTTTCGCACTTGTGTTAGTGTTGAAAAACCACTTTTCACACTTGTGTTGGTGCAGGAAACCACTTTTGCACTTGTATTAGTGTGGAAAAAACACTTTTCGCACTTGTGTTAGTGTTGAAAAGCCACTTTTCTCACCTGTGTTAGTGTTGAAAAACCACTTTTCGCACTTGTGTTAGTGTTGAAAAACCACTTTTCGCACTTGTGTTAGTGTTGAAAAGCCACTTTTCGCACTTGTGTTAGTGTTGAAAAACCACTTTTCGCACTTGTGATAGTGTTGAAAAACCACTTTTCGCAGTTGTGTTAGTGTTGAAAAACCACTTTTCGCACTTGTGTTAGTGTTGAAAAACCACTTTTCGCACTTGTGTTGGTGCAGGAAACCACTTTTGCACTTGTATTAGTGTGGAAAAACACTTTTTGCACTTGTGATAGTGTTGAAAAACCACTTTTCGCACTTGTGTTAGTGTTGAAAAACCACTTTTCGTACTTGTATTGGTGCAGGAAACCACTTTTGCACTTGTATTAGTGTGGAAAAACCACTTTTCGCACTTGTGTTAGTGTTGAAAAACCACTTTTCGCACTTGTGTTAGTGTTGAAAAACCACTTTTCGCACTTGTGTTAGTGTTGAAAAACCACTTTTCGCACTTGTGTTGGTGCAGGAAACCACTTTTGCACTTGTAGTAGTGTGGAAAAACACTTTTCGCACTTGTGTTAGTGTTGAAAAACCACTTTTCGCACTTGTGTTAGTGTTGAAAAACCACTTTTCACACTTGTGTTAGTGTTGTAAAACCACTTTTCGCACTTGTGTTGGTGCAGGAAACCACTTTTGCACTTGCATTATTGTGGAAAAACCACTTTTCACACTTGTGTTAGTGTTGAAAAACCACTTTTCGCACTTGTGTTAGTGTTGAAAAAACACTTTTCGCACTTGTGTTAGTGTTGAAAAACCACTTTTCGCACTTGTGTTGGTGCAGGAAACCACTTTTCGCACTTGTGTTAGTGTGGAAAAACCACTTTTCGCACTTGTGTTAGTGTTGAAAAGCCACTTTTCGCACTTGTGTTAGTGTTGAAAAACCACTTTTCGCACTTGTGATAGTGTTGAAAAACCACTTTTCGCAGTTGTGTTAGTGTTGAAAAACCACTTTTCGCACTTGTGTTAGTGTTGAAAAACCACTTTTCGCACTTGTGTTGGTGCAGGAAACCACTTTTGCACTTGTATTAGTGTGGAAAAAACACTTTTTGCACTTGTGATAGTGTTGAAAAACCACTTTTCGCACTTGTGTTAGTGTTGAAAAACCACTTTTCGTACTTGTATTGGTGCAGGAAACCACTTTTGCACTTGTATTAGTGTGGAAAAACCACTTGTCGCACTTGTGTTAGTGTTGAAAAACCACTTTTCGCACTTGTGTTCGTGTTGAAAAACCACTTTTCGCACTTGTGTTAGTGTTGAAAAACCACTTTTCGCACTTTTGTTGGTGCAGGAAACCACTTTTCGCACCTGTGTTAGTGTGGAAAAACCACTTTTCGCACTTGTGTTAGTGTTGAAAAACCACTTTTCGCACTTGTGTTGGTGCAGGAAACCACTTTTCGCACTTGTGTTAGTGTGGAAAAACCACTTTTCGCACTTGTGTTAGTGTTGAAAAACGACTTTTTGCACTTGTGTTAGTGTTGAAAAAACACTTTTCGCACTTGTGTTAGTGTTGAAAAACCACTTTTTGCAATTATGATAGTGTTGAAAAACCACTTTTCGCACTTGTGTTAGTGTTGAAAAACCACTTTTCACACTTGTGTTGGTGCAGGAAACCACTTTTCGCACTTGTGTTGGTGGAGGAAACCACTTTTGCACTTGTATTAGTGTGGAAAAACCACTTTTCGCACTTGTGTTAGTGTTGAAAAACCACTTTTCGCACTTGTGTTGGTGTTGAAAAGCCACTTTTCTCACCTGTGTGTTAGTGTTGAAAAACCACTTTTCGCACTTGTGTTAGTGTTGAAAAACCACTTTTCGCACTTGTGTTGGTGCAGGAAACCACTTTTGCACTTGTATTAGTGTGGAAAAACCACTTTTCGCACTTGTGTTAGTGTTGAAAAGCCACTTTTCGCACTTGTGTTAGTGTTGAAAAACCACTTTTCGCACTTGTGATAGTGTTGAAAAACCACTTTTCGCAGTTGTGTTAGTGTTGAAAAACCACTTTTCGCACTTGTGTTAGTGTTGAAAAACCACTTTTCGCACTTGTGTTGGTGCAGGAAACCACTTTTGCACTTGTATTAGTGTGGAAAAAACACTTTTTGCACTTGTGATAGTGTTGAAAAACCACTTTTCGCACTTGTGTTAGTGTTGAAAAACCACTTTTCGTACTTGTATTGGTGCAGGAAACCACTTTTGCACTTGTATTAGTGTGGAAAAACCACTTTTCGCACTTGTGTTAGTGTTGAAAAACCACTTTTCACACTTGTGTTCGTGTTGAAAAACCACTTTTCGCACTTGTGTTAGTGTTGAAAAACCACTTTTCGCACTTTTGTTGGTGCAGGAAACCACTTTTCGCACCTGTGTTAGTGTGGAAAAACCACTTTTCGCACTTGTGTTAGTGTTGAAAAACCACTTTTCGCACTTGTGTTGGTGCAGGAAACCACTTTTCGCACTTGTGTTAGTGTGGAAAAACCACTTTTCGCACTTGTGTTAGTGTTGAAAAACGACTTTTTGCACTTGTGTTAGTGTTGAAAAAACACTTTTCGCACTTGTGTTAGTGTTGAAAAACCACTTTTTGCAATTATGATAGTGTTGAAAAACCACTTTTCGCACTTGTGTTAGTGTTGAAAAACCACTTTTCACACTTGTGTTGGTGCAGGAAACCACTTTTCACACTTGTGTTGGTGCAGGAAACCACTTTTGCACTTGTATTAGTGTGGAAAAACCACTTTTCGCACTTGTGTTAGTGTTGAAAAACCACTTTTCGCACTTGTGTTGGTGCAGGAAACCACTTTTGCACTTGTATTAGTGTGGAAAAACCACTTTTCGCACTTGTGTTAGAGTTGAAAAACCACTTTTTGCACTTGTGTTGGTGTTGAAAAACCACTTTTCGCACTTGTGTTGGTGCAGGAAACCACTTTTCCACTTGTATTAGTGTGGAAAAAACACTTTTTGCACTTGTGATAGTGTTGAAAAACCACTTTTTGCACTTGTGTTAGTGTTGAAAAACCACTTTTCGCACTTGTGTTGGTGCAGGAAACCACTTTTGCACTTGTATTAGTGTGGAAAAACCACTTTTCGCACTTGTGTTAGAGTTGAAAAACCACTTTTTGCACTTGTGTTGGTGTTGAAAAACCACTTTTCGCACTTGTGTTGGTGCAGGAAACCACTTTTCCACTTGTATTAGTGTGGAAAAACACTTTTTGCACTTGTGATAGTGTTGAAAAACCACTTTCCGCACTTGTGTTAATGTTGAAAAACCACTTTTCGTACTTGTGTTGGTGCAGGAAACCACTTTTCGCACCTGTGTTAGTGTGGAAAAACCACTTTTCGCACTTGTGTTAGTGTTGAAAAACCACTTTTCGCACTTGTGTTGGTGCAGGAAACCACTTTTCGCACTTGTGTTAGTGTGGAAAAACCACTTTTCGCACTTGTGTTAGTGTTGAAAAGCCACTTTTCGCACTTGTGTTAGTGTTGAAAAACCACTTTTCGCACTTGTGATAGTGTTGAAAAACCACTTTTCGCAGTTGTGTTAGTGTTGAAAAACCACTTTTCGCACTTGTGTTGGTGCAGGAAACCACTTTTCGCACTTGTGTTAGTGTGGAAAAACCACTTTTCGCACTTGTGTTAGTGTTGAAAAGCCACTTTTCGCACTTGTGTTAGTGTTGAAAAACCACTTTTCGCACTTGTGATAGTGTTGAAAAACCACTTTTCGCAGTTGTGTTAGTGTTGAAAAACCACTTTTCGCACTTGTGTTAGTGTTGAAAAACCACTTTTCGCACTTGTGTTGGTGCAGGAAACCACTTTTGCACTTGTATTAGTGTGGAAAAAACACTTTTTGCACTTGTGATAGTGTTGAAAAACCACTTTTCGCACTTGTGTTAGTGTTGAAAAACCACTTTTCGTACTTGTATTGGTGCAGGAAACCACTTTTGCACTTGTATTAGTGTGGAAAAACCACTTTTCGCACTTGTGTTAGTGTTGAAAAACCACTTTTCGCACTTGTGTTCGTGTTGAAAAACCACTTTTCGCACTTGTGTTAGTGTTGAAAAACCACTTTTCGCACTTGTGTTGGTGCAGGAAACCACTTTTGCACTTGTATTAGTGTGGAAAAAACACTTTTCGCACTTGTGTTAGTGTTGAAAAGCCACTTTTCTCACCTGTGTTAGTGTTGAAAAACCACTTTTCGCACTTGTGTTAGTGTTGAAAAACCACTTTTCGCACTTGTGTTAGTGTTGAAAAGCCACTTTTCGCACTTGTGTTAGTGTTGAAAAACCACTTTTCGCACTTGTGATAGTGTTGAAAAACCACTTTTCGCAGTTGTGTTAGTGTTGAAAAACCACTTTTCGCACTTGTGTTAGTGTTGAAAAACCACTTTTCGCACTTGTGTTGGTGCAGGAAACCACTTTTGCACTTGTATTAGTGTGGAAAAAACACTTTTTGCACTTGTGATAGTGTTGAAAAACCACTTTTCGCACTTGTGTTAGTGTTGAAAAACCACTTTTCGTACTTGTATTGGTGCAGGAAACCACTTTTGCACTTGTATTAGTGTGGAAAAACCACTTTTCGCACTTGTGTTAGTGTTGAAAAACCACTTTTCGCACTTGTGTTAGTGTTGAAAAACCACTTTTCGCACTTGTGTTAGTGTTGAAAAACCACTTTTCGCACTTGTGTTGGTGCAGGAAACCACTTTTGCACTTGTAGTAGTGTGGAAAAACACTTTTCGCACTTGTGTTAGTGTTGAAAAACCACTTTTCGCACTTGTGTTAGTGTTGAAAAACCACTTTTCACACTTGTGTTAGTGTTGTAAAACCACTTTTCGCACTTGTGTTGGTGCAGGAAACCACTTTTGCACTTGCAGTAGTGTGGAAAAACCACTTTTCACACTTGTGTTAGTGTTGAAAAACCACTTTTCGCACTTGTGTTAGTGTTGAAAAAACACTTTTCGCACTTGTGTTAGTGTTGAAAAACCACATTTCGCACTTGTGTTGGTGCAGGAAACCACTTTTGCACTTGTATTAGTGTGGAAAAAACACTTTTCGCACTGTGTTAGTGTTAAAAAACCACTTTTCGCACTTGTGTTAGTGTTGAAAAACCACTTTTCGCACTTGTGTTGGTGCAGGAAACCACTTTTGCACTTGTATTAGTGTGGAAAAACCACTTTTCGCACTTGTGTTAGTGTTGAAAAACCACTTTTCGCACTTGTGTTAGTGTTGAAAAACCACTTTTCGCACTTATGTTAGTGTTGAAAAACCACTTTTCGCACTTGTGTTGGTGCAGGAAACCACTTTTGCACTTGTATTAGTGTGGAAAAAACACTTTTTGCACTTGTGTTAGTGTTGAAAAACCACTTTTCGCACTTGTGTTAGTGTTGAAAAACCACTTTTCGCACTTGTGTTAATGTTGTAAAACAACTTTCCGCACTTGTGTTGGTGCAGGAAACCACTTTTCGCACTTGTGTTAGTGTTGAAAAACCACTTTTCGCACTTGTGTTAGTGTTGAAAAACCACTTTTCGGACTTGTGTTGGTGCAGGAAACCACTTTTGCACTTGTATTAGTGTGGAAAAAACACTTTTCGCACTTGTGTTAGTGTTGAAAAGCCACTTTTCTCACCTGTGTTAGTGTTGAAAAACCACTTTTCGCACTTGTGTTAGTGTTGAAAAACCACTTTTCGCACTTGTGTTGGTGCAGGAAACCACTTTTGCACTTGTATTAGTGTGGAAAAACCACTTTTCGCACTTGTGTTAGTGTTGAAAAGCCACTTTTCGCACTTGTGTTAGTGTTGAAAAACCACTTTTCGCACTTGTGATAGTGTTGAAAAACCACTTTTCGCAGTTGTGTTAGTGTTGAAAAACCACTTTTCGCACTTGTGTTAGTGTTGAAAAACCACTTTTCGCACTTGTGTTGGTGCAGGAAACCACTTTTGCACTTGTATTAGTGTGGAAAAACCACTTTTCGCACTTGTGTTAGAGTTGAAAAACCACTTTTTGCACTTGTGTTGGTGTTGAAAAACCACTTTTCGCACTTGTGTTGGTGCAGGAAACCACTTTTCCACTTGTATTAGTGTGGAAAAAACACTTTTTGCACTTGTGATAGTGTTGAAAAACCACTTTCTGCACTTGTGTTAGTGTTGAAAAACCACTTTTCGCACTTGTGTTAGTGTTGAAAAACCACTTTTCGCACTTGTGTTGGTGCAGGAAACCACTTTTCGCACCTGTGTTAGTGTGGAAAAACCACTTTTCGCACTTGTGTTAGTGTTGAAAAACCACTTTTCGCACTTGTGTTGGTGCAGGAAACCACTTTTGCACTTGTATTAGTGTGGAAAAACCACTTTTCGCACTTGTGTTAGTGTTGAAAAGCCACTTTTCGCACTTGTGTTAGTGTTGAAAAACCACTTTTCGCACTTGTGATAGTGTTGAAAAACCACTTTTCGCAGTTGTGTTAGTGTTGAAAAACCACTTTTCGCACTTGTGTTAGTGTTGAAAAACCACTTTTCGCACTTGTGTTGGTGCAGGAAACCACTTTTGCACTTGTATTAGTGTGGAAAAAACACTTTTTGCACTTGTGATAGTGTTGAAAAACCACTTTTCGCACTTGTGTTAGTGTTGAAAAACCACTTTTCGTACTTGTATTGGTGCAGGAAACCACTTTTGCACTTGTATTAGTGTGGAAAAACCACTTTTCGCACTTGTGTTAGTGTTGAAAAACCACTTTTCGCACTTGTGTTCGTGTTGAAAAACCACTTTTCGCACTTGTGTTAGTGTTGAAAAACCACTTTTCGCACTTTTGTTGGTGCAGGAAACCACTTTTCGCACCTGTGTTAGTGTGGAAAAACCACTTTTCGCACTTGTGTTAGTGTTGAAAAACCACTTTTCGCACTTGTGTTGGTGCAGGAAACCACTTTTCGCACTTGTGTTAGTGTGGAAAAACCACTTTTCGCACTTGTGTTAGTGTTGAAAAACGACTTTTTGCACTTGTGTTAGTGTTGAAAAAACACATTTCGCACTTGTGTTAGTGTTGAAAAACCACTTTTTGCAATTATGATAGTGTTGAAAAACCACTTTTCGCACTAGTGTTAGTGTTGAAAAACCACTTTTCACACTTATGTTGGTGCAGGAAACCACTTTTCGCACTTGTGTTGGTGCAGGAAACCACTTTTGCACTTGTATTAGTGTGGAAAAACCACTTTTCGCACTTGTGTTAGTGTTGAAAAACCACTTTTCGCACTTGTGTTGGTGCAGGAAACCACTTTTGCACTTGTATTAGTGTGGAAAAAACACTTTTTGCACTTGTGATAGTGTTGAAAAACCACTTTTCGCACTTGTGTTAGTGTTGAAAAACCACTTTTCGCACTTGTGTTGGTGCAGGAAACCACTTTTGCACTTGTATTAGTGTGGAAAAACCACTTTTCGCACTTGTGTTAGAGTTGAAAAACCACTTTTTGCACTTGTGTTGGTGTTGAAAAACCACTTTTCGCACTTGTGTTGGTGCAGGAAACCACTTTTCCACTTGTATTAGTGTGGAAAAAACACTTTTTGCACTTGTGATAGTGTTGAAAAACCACTTTCTGCACTTGTGTTAGTGTTGAAAAACCACTTTTCGCACTTGTGTTAGTGTTGAAAAACCACTTTTCGCACTTGTGTTGGTGCAGGAAACCACTTTTCGCACCTGTGTTAGTGTGGAAAAACCACTTTTCGCACTTGTGTTAGTGTTGAAAAACCACTTTTCGCACTTGTGTTGGTGCAGGAAACCACTTTTCGCACTTGTGTTAGTGTGGAAAAACCACTTCTCGCACTTGTGTTAGTGTTGAAAAGCCACTTTTCGCACTTGTGTTAGTGTTGAAAAACCACTTTTCGCACTTGTGATAGTGTTGAAAAACCACTTTTCGCTGTTGTGTTAGTGTTGAAAAACCACTTTTCGCACTTGTGTTAGTGTTTAAAAACCACTTTTCGCACTTGTGTTGGTGCAGGAAACCACTTTTGCACTTGTATTAGTGTGGAAAAAACACTTTTTGCACTTGTGATAGTGTTGAAAAACCACTTTTCTCACTTGTGTTAGTGTTGAAAAACCACTTTTCGCACTTGTGTTAGTGTTGAAAAACCACTTTTCGCACTTGTGTTGGTGCAGGAAACCACTTTTGCACTTGTATTAGTGTGGAAAAAACACTTTTTGCACTTGTGATAGTGTTGAAAAGCCACTTTTCTCACTTGTGTTAGTGTTGAAAAACCACTTTTCGCACTTGTGTTAGTGTTGAAAAACCACTTTTCGCACTTGTGTTGGTGCAGGAAACCACTTTTGCACTTGTAGTAGTGTGGAAAAAACACTTTTTGCACTTGTGTTAGTGTTGAAAAACCACTTTTCGCACTTGTGTTAGTGTTGAAAAACCACTTTTCGCACTTGTGTTAATGTTGTAAAACAACTTTCCGCACTTGTGTTGGTGCAGGAAACCACTTTTCGCACTTGTGTTAGTGTTGAAAAACCACTTTTCGCACTTGTGTTGGTGCAGGAAACCACTTTTGCACTTGTATTAGTGTGGAAAAAACACTTTTCGCACTTGTGTTAGTGTTGAAAAGCCACTTTTCTCACCTGTGTTAGTGTTGAAAAACCACTTTTCGCACTTGTGTTAGTGTTGAAAAACCACTTTTCGCACTTGTGTTAGTGTTGAAAAACCACTTTTCGCACTTGTGTTGGTGCAGGAAACCACTTTTGCACTTGTATTAGTGTGGAAAAAACACTTTTCGCACTTGTGTTAGTGTTGAAAAGCCACTTTTCTCACCTGTGTTAGTGTTGAAAAACCACTTTTCGCACTTGTGTTAGTGTTGAAAAACCACTTTTCGCACTTGTGTTAGTGTTGAAAAGCCACTTTTCGCACTTGTGTTAGTGTTGAAAAACCACTTTTCGCACTTGTGATAGTGTTGAAAAACCACTTTTCGCAGTTGTGTTAGTGTTGAAAAACCACTTTTCGCACTTGTGTTAGTGTTGAAAAACCACTTTTCGCACTTGTGTTAGTGTTGAAAAACCACTTTTCGCACTTGTGTTGGTGCAGGAAACCACTTTTGCACTTGTATTAGTGTGGAAAAACCACTTTTCGCACTTGTGTTAGAGTTGAAAAACCACTTTTTGCACTTGTGTTGGTGTTGAAAAACCACTTTTCGCACTTGTGTTGGTGCAGGAAACCACTTTTCCACTTGTATTAGTGTGGAAAAAACACTTTTTGCACTTGTGATAGTGTTGAAAAACCACTTTTTGCACTTGTGTTAGTGTTGAAAAACCACTTTTCGCACTTGTGTTGGTGCAGGAAACCACTTTTGCACTTGTATTAGTGTGGAAAAACCACTTTTCGCACTTGTGTTAGAGTTGAAAAACCACTTTTTGCACTTGTGTTGGTGTTGAAAAACCACTTTTCGCACTTGTGTTGGTGCAGGAAACCACTTTTCCACTTGTATTAGTGTGGAAAAAACACTTTTTGCACTTGTGATAGTGTTGAAAAACCACTTTCTGCACTTGTGTTAGTGTTGAAAAACCACTTTTCGCACTTGTGTTAGTGTTGAAAAACCACTTTTCGTACTTGTGTTGGTGCAGGAAACCACTTTTCGCACCTGTGTTAGTGTGGAAAAACCACTTTTCGCACTTGTGTTAGTGTTGAAAAACCACTTTTCGCACTTGTGTTGGTGCAGGAAACCACTTTTCGCACTTGTGTTAGTGTGGAAAAACCACTTTTCGCACTTGTGTTAGTGTTGAAAAGCCACTTTTCGCACTTGTGTTAGTGTTGAAAAACCACTTTTCGCACTTGTGATAGTGTTGAAAAACCACTTTTCGCAGTTGTGTTCGTGTTGAAAAACCACTTTTCGCACTTGTGTTAGTGTTGAAAAACCACTTTTCGCACTTGTGTTGGTGCAGGAAACCACTTTTGCACTTGTATTAGTGTGGAAAAAACACTTTTTGCACTTGTGATAGTGTTGAAAAACCACTTTTCGCACTTGTGTTAGTGTTGAAAAACCACTTTTCGTACTTGTATTGGTGCAGGAAACCACTTTTGCACTTGTATTAGTGTGGAAAAACCACTTTTCGCACTTGTGTTAGTGTTGAAAAACCACTTTTCGCACTTGCGTTCGTGTTGAAAAACCACTTTTCGCACTTGTGTTAGTGTTGAAAAACCACTTTTCGCACTTGTGTTGGTGCAGGAAACCACTTTTGCACTTGTATTAGTGTGGAAAAAACACTTTTCGCACTTGTGTTAGTGTTGAAAAGCCACTTTTCTCACCTGTGTTAGTGTTGAAAAACCACTTTTCGCACTTGTGTTAGTGTTGAAAAACCACTTTTCGCACTTGTGTTAGTGTTGAAAAGCCACTTTTCGCACTTGTGTTAGTGTTGAAAAACCACTTTTCGCACTTGTGATAGTGTTGAAAAACCACTTTTCGCAGTTGTGTTAGTGTTGAAAAACCACTTTTCGCACTTGTGTTAGTGTTGAAAAACCACTTTTCGCACTTGTGTTGGTGCAGGAAACCACTTTTGCACTTGTATTAGTGTGGAAAAAACACTTTTTGCACTTGTGATAGTGTTGAAAAACCACTTTTCGCACTTGTGTTAGTGTTGAAAAACCACTTTTCGTACTTGTATTGGTGCAGGAAACCACTTTTGCACTTGTATTAGTGTGGAAAAACCACTTTTCGCACTTGTGTTAGTGTTGAAAAACCACTTTTCGCACTTGTGTTAGTGTTGAAAAACCACTTTTCGCACTTGTGTTAGTGTTGAAAAACCACTTTTCGCACTTGTGTTGGTGCAGGAAACCACTTTTGCACTTGTAGTAGTGTGGAAAAACACTTTTCGCAATTGTGTTAGTGTTGAAAAACCACTTTTCGCACTTGTGTTAGTGTTGAAAAACCACTTTTCACACTTGTGTTAGTGTTGTAAAACCACTTTTCGCACTTGTGTTGGTGCAGGAAACCACTTTTGCACTTGCATTAGTGTGGAAAAACCACTTTTCACACTTGTGTTAGTGTTGAAAAACCACTTTTCGCACTTGTGTTAGTGTTGAAAAAACACTTTTCGCACTTGTGTTAGTGTTGAAAAACCACTTTTCGCACTTGTGTTAGTGTTGAAAAAACCACTTTTCGCACTTGTGTTAGTGTTGAAAAACCACTTTTCGCACTTATGTTAGTGTTGAAAAACCACTTTTCGCACTTGTGTTGGTGCAGGAAACCACTTTTGCACTTGTATTAGTGTGGAAAAAACACTTTTTGCACTTGTGTTAGTGTTGAAAAACCACTTTTCGCACTTGTGTTTGTGTTGAAAAACCACTTTTCGCACTTGTGTTAATGTTGTAAAACAACTTTCCGCACTTGTGTTGGTGCAGGAAACCACTTTTCGCACTTGTGTTAGTGTTGAAAAACCACTTTTCGCACTTGTGTTAGTGTTGAAAAACCACTTTTCGCACTTGTGTTGGTGCAGGAGACCACTTTTGCACTTGTATTAGTGTGGAAAAAACACTTTTCGCACTTGTGTTAGTGTTGAAAAGCCACTTTTCTCACCTGTGTTAGTGTTGAAAAACCACTTTTCGCACTTGTGTTAGTGTTGAAAAACCACTTTTCGTACTTGTATTGGTGCAGGAAACCACTTTTGCACTTGTATTAGTGTGGAAAAACCACTTTTCGCACTTGTGTTAGTGTTGAAAAACCACTTTTCGCACTTGTGTTAGTGTTGAAAAACCACTTTTCGCACTTGTGTTGGTGCAGGAAACCACTTTTGCACTTGTAGTAGTGTGGAAAAACACTTTTCGCACTTGTGTTAGTGTTGAAAAACCACTTTTCGCACTTGTGTTAGTGTTGAAAAACCACTTTTCACACTTGTGTTAGTGTTGTAAAACCACTTTTCGCACTTGTGTTGGTGCAGGAAACCACTTTTGCACTTGCATTAGTGTGGAAAAACCACTTTTCACACTTGTGTTAGTGTTGAAAAACCACTTTTCGCACTTGTGTTAGTGTTGAAAAAACACTTTTCGCACTTGTGTTAGTGTTGAAAAACCACTTTTCGCACTTGTGTTAGTGTTGAAAAACCACTTTTCGCACTTGTGTTAGTGTTGAAAAACCACTTTTCGCACTTATGTTAGTGTTGAAAAACCACTTTTCGCACTTGTGTTGGTGCAGGAAACCACTTTTGCACTTGTATTAGTGTGGAAAAAACACTTTTTGCACTTGTGTTAGTGTTGAAAAACCACTTTTCGCACTTGTGTTTGTGTTGAAAAACCACTTTTCGCACTTGTGTTAATGTTGTAAAACAACTTTCCGCACTTGTGTTGGTGCAGGAAACCACTTTTCGCACTTGTGTTAGTGTTGAAAAACCACTTTTCGCACTTGTGTTAGTGTTGAAAAACCACTTTTCGCACTTGTGTTGGTGCAGGAGACCACTTTTGCACTTGTATTAGTGTGGAAAAAACACTTTTCGCACTTGTGTTAGTGTTGAAAAGCCACTTTTCTCACCTGTGTTAGTGTTGAAAAACCACTTTTCGCACTTGTGTTAGTGTTGAAAAACCACTTTTCGCACTTGTGTTGGTGCAGGAAACCACTTTTGCACTTGTATTAGTGTGGAAAAACCACTTTTCGCACTTGTGTTAGTGTTGAAAAGCCACTTTTCGCACTTGTGTTAGTGTTGAAGAACCACTTTTCGCACTTGTGATAGTGTTGAAAAACCACTTTTCGCAGTTGTGTTAGTGTTGAAAAACCACTTTTCGCACTTGTGTTAGTGTTGAAAAACCACTTTTCGCACTTGTGTTGGTGCAGGAAACCACTTTTGCACTTGTATTAGTGTGGAAAAAACACTTTTTGCACTTGTGATAGTGTTGAAAAACCACTTTTCGCACTTGTGTTAGTGTTGAAAAACCACTTTTCGTACTTGTATTGGTGCAGGAAACCACTTTTGCACTTGTATTAGTGTGGAAAAAACACTTTTCGCACTTGTGTTAGTGTTGAAAAACCACTTTTCGCACTTGTGTTCGTGTTGAAAAACCACTTTTCGCACTTGTGTTAGTGTTGAAAAACCACTTTTCGCACTTTTGTTGGTGCAGGAAACCACTTTTCGACCTGTGTTAGTGTGGAAAAACCACTTTTCGCACTTGTGTTAGTGTTGAAAAACCACTTTTCGCACTTGTGTTGGTGCAGGAAACCACTTTTCGCACTTGTGTTAGTGTGGAAAAACCACTTTTCGCACTTGTGTTAGTGTTGAAAAACGACTTTTTGCACTTGTGTTAGTGTTGAAAAAACACATTTCGCACTTGTGTTAGTGTTGAAAAACCACTTTTTGCAATTATGATAGTGTTGAAAAACCACTTTTCGCACTTGTGTTAGTGTTGAAAAACCACTTTTCACACTTATGTTGGTGCAGGAAACCACTTTTCGCACTTGTGTTGGTGCAGGAAACCACTTTTGCACTTGTATTAGTGTGGAAAAACCACTTTTCGCACTTGTGTTAGTGTTGAAAAACCACTTTTCGCACTTGTGTTGGTGCAGGAAACCACTTTTGCACTTGTATTAGTGTGGAAAAAACACTTTTTGCACTTGTGATAGTGTTGAAAAACCACTTTTCGCACTTGTGTTAGTGTTGAAAAACCACTTTTCGCACTTGTGTTGGTGCAGGAAACCACTTTTGCACTTGTGTTAGTGTTGAAAAGCCACTTTTCGCACTTGTGTTAGTGTTGAAAAACCACTTTTCGCAGTTGTGATAGTGTTGAAAAACCACTTTTCGCAGTTGTGTTAGTGTTGAAAAACCACTTTTCGCACTTGTGTTAGTGTTGAAAAACCACTTTTCGCACTTGTGTTGGTGCAGGAAACCACTTTTGCACTTGTATTAGTGTGAAAAAAACACTTTTTGCACTTGTGAAAGTGTTGAAAAGCCACTTTTCTCACTTGTGTTAGTGTTGAAAAACCACTTTTCGCACTTGTGTTAGTGTTGAAAAACCACTTTTCGCACTTGTGTTGGTGCAGGAAACCACTTTCCGCACTTGTGTTGGTGCAGGAAACCACTTTTCGCACTTGTGTTAGTGTTGAAAAACCACTTTTCGCACTTGTGTTAGTGTTGAAAAACCACTTTTCGCACTTGTGTTGGTGCAGGAAACCACTTTTGCACTTGTATTAGTGTGGAAAAAACACTTTTCGCACTTGTGTTAGTGTTGAAAAGCCACTTTTCTCACCTGTGTTAGTGTTGAAAAACCACTTTTCGCACTTGTGTTAGTGTTGAAAAACCACTTTTCGCACTTGTGTTAGTGTTGAAAAACCACTTTTCACACTTGTGTTGGTGCAGGAAACCACTTTTGCACTTGTATTAGTGTGGAAAAAACACTTTTCGCACTTGTGTTAGTGTTGAAAAGCCACTTTTCTCACCTGTGTTAGTGTTGAAAAACCACTTTTCGCACTTGTGTTAGTGTTGAAAAACCACTTTTCGCACTTGTGTTAGTGTTGAAAAGCCACTTTTCGCACTTGTGTTAGTGTTGAAAAACCACTTTTCGCACTTGTGATAGTGTTGAAAAACCACTTTTCGCAGTTGTGTTAGTGTTGAAAAACCACTTTTCGCACTTGTGTTAGTGTTGAAAAACCACTTTTCGCACTTGTGTTGGTGCAGGAAACCACTTTTGCACTTGTATTAGTGTGGAAAAACACTTTTTGCACTTGTGATAGTGTTGAAAAACCACTTTTCGCACTTGTGTTAGTGTTGAAAAACCACTTTTCGTACTTGTATTGGTGCAGGAAACCACTTTTGCACTTGTATTAGTGTGGAAAAACCACTTTTCGCACTTGTGTTAGTGTTGAAAAACCACTTTTCGCACTTGTGTTAGTGTTGAAAAACCACTTTTCGCACTTGTGTTAGTGTTGAAAAACCACTTTTCGCACTTGTGTTGGTGCAGGAAACCACTTTTGCACTTGTAGTAGTGTGGAAAAACACTTTTCGCACTTGTGTTAGTGTTGAAAAACCACTTTTCGCACTTGTGTTAGTGTTGAAAAACCACTTTTCACACTTGTGTTAGTGTTGTAAAACCACTTTTCGCACTTGTGTTGGTGCAGGAAACCACTTTTGCACTTGCATTATTGTGGAAAAACCACTTTTCACACTTGTGTTAGTGTTGAAAAACCACTTTTCGCACTTGTGTTAGTGTTGAAAAAACACTTTTCGCACTTGTGTTAGTGTTGAAAAACCACATTTCGCACTTGTGTTGGTGCAGGAAACCACTTTTGCACTTGTATTAGTGTGGAAAAACCACTTTTCGCACTTGTGTTAGTGTTGAAAAGCCACTTTTCGCACTTGTGTTAGTGTTGAAAAACCACTTTTCGCACTTGTGATAGTGTTGAAAAACCACTTTTCGCACTTGTGTTAGTGTTGAAAAACCACTTTTCGCACTTGTGTTAGTGTTGAAAAACCACTTTTCGCACTTGTCTTGGTGCAGGAAACCACTTTTGCACTTGTATTAGTGTGGAAAAACACTTTTTGCACTTGTGATAGTGTTGAAAAACCACTTTTCGCACTTGTGTTAGTGTTGAAAAACCACATTTCACACTTGTGTTAGTGTTGAAAAACTACTTTTCGCACTTGTGTTGGTGCAGGAAACCACTTTTGCACTTGTATTAGTGTGGAAAAACCACTTTTTGCACTTGTGTTAGTGTTGAAAAACCACTTTTCGCACTTGTGTTAGTGTTGAAAAACCACTTTTCGCACTTGTGTTAGTGTTGAAAAACCACTTTTCGCACTTGTGTTGGTGCAGGAAACCACTTTTGCACTTGTAGTAGTGTGGAAAAAACACTTTTTGCACTTGTGTTAGTGTTGAAAAACCACTTTTCGCACTTGTGTTAGTGTTGAAAAACCACTTTTCGCACTTGTGTTAATGTTGTAAAACAACTTTCCGCACTTGTGTTGGTGCAGGAAACCACTTTTCGCACTTGTGTTAGTGTTGAAAAACCACTTTTCGCACTTGTGTTAGTGTTGAAAAACCACTTTTCGCACTTGTGTTGGTGCAGGAAACCACTTTTGCACTTGTATTAGTGTGGAAAAAACACTTTTCGCACTTGTGTTAGTGTTGAAAAGCCACTTTTCTCACCTGTGTTAGTGTTGAAAAACCACTTTTCGCACTTGTGTTAGTGTTGAAAAACCACTTTTCGCACTTGTGTTAGTGTTGAAAAGCCACTTTTCGCACTTGTGTTAGTGTTGAAAAACCACTTTTCGCACTTGTGATAGTGTTGAAAAACCACTTTTCGCAGTTGTGTTAGTGTTGAAAAACCACTTTTCGCACTTGTGTTAGTGTTGAAAAACCACTTTTCGCACTTGTGTTGGTGCAGGAAACCACTTTTGCACTTGTATTAGTGTGGAAAAAACACTTTTTGCACTTGTGATAGTGTTGAAAAACCACTTTTCGCACTTGTGTTAGTGTTGAAAAACCACTTTTCGCACTTGTGTTAGTGTTGAAAAACCACTTTTCGCACTTGTGTTGGTGCAGGAAACCACTTTTGCACTTGTAGTAGTGTGGAAAAACACTTTTCGCACTTGTGTTAGTGTTGAAAAACCACTTTTCGCACTTGTGTTAGTGTTGAAAAACCACTTTTCACACTTGTGTTAGTGTTGTAAAACCACTTTTCGCACTTGTGTTGGTGCAGGAAACCACTTTTGCACTTGCATTAGTGTGGAAAAACCACTTTTCACACTTGTGTTAGTGTTGAAAAACCACTTTTCGCACTTGTGTTAGTGTTGAAAAAACACTTTTCGCACTTCTGTTAGTGTTGAAAAACCACATTTCGCACTTGTGTTGGTGCAGGAAACCACTTTTGCACTTGTATTAGTGTGGAAAAAACACTTTTCGCACTGTGTTAGTGTTAAAAAACCACTTTTCGCACTTGTGTTAGTGTTGAAAAACCACTTTTCGCACTTGTGTTGGTGCAGGAAACCACTTTTGCACTTGTATTAGTGTGGAAAAAACACTTTTTGCACTTGTGATAGTGTTGAAAAACCACTTTTCGCACTTGTGTTAGTGTTGAAAAACCACTTTTCGTACTTGTATTGGTGCAGGAAACCACTTTTGCACTTGTATTAGTGTGGAAAAACCACTTTTCGCACTTGTGTTAGTGTTGAAAAACCACTTTTCGCACTTGTGTTCGTGTTGAAAAACCACTTTTCGCACTTGTGTTAGTGTTGAAAAACCACTTTTCGCACTTTTGTTGGTGCAGGAAACCACTTTTCGCACCTGTGTTAGTGTGGAAAAACCACTTTTCGCACTTGTGTTAGTGTTGAAAAACCACTTTTCGCACTTGTGTTGGTGCAGGAAACCACTTTTCGCACTTGTGTTAGTGTGGAAAAACCACTTTTCGCACTTGTGTTAGTGTTGAAAAACGACTTTTTGCACTTGTGTTAGTGTTGAAAAAACACATTTCGCACTTGTGTTAGTGTTGAAAAACCACTTTTTGCAATTATGATAGTGTTGAAAAACCACTTTTCGCACTTGTGTTAGTGTTGAAAAACCACTTTTCACACTTATGTTGGTGCAGGAAACCACTTTTCGCACTTGTGTTGGTGCAGGAAACCACTTTTGCACTTGTATTAGTGTGGAAAAACCACTTTTCGCACTTGTGTTAGTGTTGAAAAACCACTTTTCGCACTTGTGTTGGTGCAGGAAACCACTTTTGCACTTGTATTAGTGTGGAAAAAACACTTTTTGCACTTGTGATAGTGTTGAAAAACCACTTTTCGCACTTGTGTTAGTGTTGAAAAACCACTTTTCGCACTTGTGTTGGTGCAGGAAACCACTTTTGCACTTGTATTAGTGTGGAAAAACCACTTTTCGCACTTGTGTTAGAGTTGAAAAACCACTTTTTGCACTTGTGTTGGTGTTGAAAAACCACTTTTCGCACTTGTGTTGGTGCAGGAAACCACTTTTCCACTTGTATTAGTGTGGAAAAAACACTTTTTGCACTTGTGATAGTGTTGAAAAACCACTTTCTGCACTTGTGTTAGTGTTGAAAAACCACTTTTCGCACTTGTGTTAGTGTTGAAAAACCACTTTTCGCACTTGTGTTGGTGCAGGAAACCACTTTTCGCACCTGTGTTAGTGTGGAAAAACCACTTTTCGCACTTGTGTTAGTGTTGAAAAACCACTTTTCGCACTTGTGTTGGTGCAGGAAACCACTTTTCGCACTTGTGTTAGTGTGGAAAAACCACTTCTCGCACTTGTGTTAGTGTTGAAAAGCCACTTTTCGCACTTGTGTTAGTGTTGAAAAACCACTTTTCGCACTTGTGATAGTGTTGAAAAACCACTTTTCGCTGTTGTGTTAGTGTTGAAAAACCACTTTTCGCACTTGTGTTAGTGTTTAAAAACCACTTTTCGCACTTGTGTTGGTGCAGGAAACCACTTTTGCACTTGTATTAGTGTGGAAAAAACACTTTTTGCACTTGTGATAGTGTTGAAAAACCACTTTTCTCACTTGTGTTAGTGTTGAAAAACCACTTTTCGCACTTGTGTTAGTGTTGAAAAACCACTTTTCGCACTTGTGTTGGTGCAGGAAACCACTTTTGCACTTGTATTAGTGTGGAAAAAACACTTTTTGCACTTGTGATAGTGTTGAAAAGCCACTTTTCTCACTTGTGTTAGTGTTGAAAAACCACTTTTCGCACTTGTGTTAGTGTTGAAAAACCACTTTTCGCACTTGTGTTGGTGCAGGAAACCACTTTTGCACTTGTAGTAGTGTGGAAAAAACACTTTTTGCACTTGTGTTAGTGTTGAAAAACCACTTTTCGCACTTGTGTTAGTGTTGAAAAACCACTTTTCGCACTTGTGTTAATGTTGTAAAACAACTTTCCGCACTTGTGTTGGTGCAGGAAACCACTTTTGCACTTGTAGTAGTGTGGAAAAACACTTTTCGCACTTGTGTTAGTGTTGAAAAACCACTTTTCGCACTTGTGTTAGTGTTGAAAAACCACTTTTCACACTTGTGTTAGTGTTGTAAAACCACTTTTCGCACTTGTGTTGGTGCAGGAAACCACTTTTGCACTTGCATTAGTGTGGAAAAACCACTTTTCACACTTGTGTTAGTGTTGAAAAACCACTTTTCGCACTTGTGTTAGTGTTGAAAAAACACTTTTCGCACTTGTGTTAGTGTTGAAAAACCACATTTCGCACTTGTGTTGGTGCAGGAAACCACTTTTGCACTTGTATTAGTGTGGAAAAACCACTTTTCGCACTTGTGTTAGTGTTGAAAAGCCACTTTTCGCACTTGTGTTAGTGTTGAAAAACCACTTTTCGCACTTGTGATAGTGTTGAAAAACCACTTTTCGCACTTGTGTTAGTGTTGAAAAACCACTTTTCGCACTTGTGTTAGTGTTGAAAAACCACTTTTCGCACTTGTCTTGGTGCAGGAAACCACTTTTGCACTTGTATTAGTGTGGAAAAACACTTTTTGCACTTGTGATAGTGTTGAAAAACCACTTTTCGCACTTGTGTTAGTGTTGAAAAACCACATTTCACACTTGTGTTAGTGTTGAAAAACTACTTTTCGCACTTGTGTTGGTGCAGGAAACCACTTTTGCACTTGTATTAGTGTGGAAAAACCACTTTTTGCACTTGTGTTAGTGTTGAAAAACCACTTTTCGCACTTGTGTTAGTGTTGAAAAACCACTTTTCGCACTTGTGTTAGTGTTGAAAAACCACTTTTCGCACTTGTGTTGGTGCAGGAAACCACTTTTGCACTTGTAGTAGTGTGGAAAAAACACTTTTTGCACTTGTGTTAGTGTTGAAAAACCACTTTTCGCACTTGTGTTAGTGTTGAAAAACCACTTTTCGCACTTGTGTTAATGTTGTAAAACAACTTTCCGCACTTGTGTTGGTGCAGGAAACCACTTTTCGCACTTGTGTTAGTGTTGAAAAACCACTTTTCGCACTTGTGTTAGTGTTGAAAAACCACTTTTCGCACTTGTGTTGGTGCAGGAAACCACTTTTGCACTTGTATTAGTGTGGAAAAAACACTTTTCGCACTTGTGTTAGTGTTGAAAAGCCACTTTTCTCACCTGTGTTAGTGTTGAAAAACCACTTTTCGCACTTGTGTTAGTGTTGAAAAACCACTTTTCGCACTTGTGTTAGTGTTGAAAAGCCACTTTTCGCACTTGTGTTAGTGTTGAAAAACCACTTTTCGCACTTGTGATAGTGTTGAAAAACCACTTTTCGCAGTTGTGTTAGTGTTGAAAAACCACTTTTCGCACTTGTGTTAGTGTTGAAAAACCACTTTTCGCACTTGTGTTGGTGCAGGAAACCACTTTTGCACTTGTATTAGTGTGGAAAAAACACTTTTTGCACTTGTGATAGTGTTGAAAAACCACTTTTCGCACTTGTGTTAGTGTTGAAAAACCACTTTTCGCACTTGTGTTAGTGTTGAAAAACCACTTTTCGCACTTGTGTTGGTGCAGGAAACCACTTTTGCACTTGTAGTAGTGTGGAAAAACACTTTTCGCACTTGTGTTAGTGTTGAAAAACCACTTTTCGCACTTGTGTTAGTGTTGAAAAACCACTTTTCACACTTGTGTTAGTGTTGTAAAACCACTTTTCGCACTTGTGTTGGTGCAGGAAACCACTTTTGCACTTGCATTAGTGTGGAAAAACCACTTTTCACACTTGTGTTAGTGTTGAAAAACCACTTTTCGCACTTGTGTTAGTGTTGAAAAAACACTTTTCGCACTTGTGTTAGTGTTGAAAAACCACATTTCGCACTTGTGTTGGTGCAGGAAACCACTTTTGCACTTGTATTAGTGTGGAAAAAACACTTTTCGCACTGTGTTAGTGTTAAAAAACCACTTTTCGCACTTGTGTTAGTGTTGAAAAACCACTTTTCGCACTTGTGTTGGTGCAGGAAACCACTTTTGCACTTGTATTAGTGTGGAAAAAACACTTTTTGCACTTGTGATAGTGTTGAAAAACCACTTTTCGCACTTGTGTTAGTGTTGAAAAACCACTTTTCGCACTTGTGTTGGTGCAGGAAACCACTTTTGCACTTGTATTAGTGTGGAAAAAACACTTTTTGCACTTGTGATAGTGTTGAAAAGCCACTTTTCTCACTTGTGTTAGTGTTGAAAAACCACTTTTCGCACTTGTGTTAGTGTTGAAAAACCACTTTTCGCACTTGTGTTGGTGCAGGAAACCACTTTTGCACTTGTAGTAGTGTGGAAAAAACACTTTTTGCACTTGTGTTAGTGTTGAAAAACCACTTTTCGCACTTGTGTTAGTGTTGAAAAACCACTTTTCGCACTTGTGTTAATGTTGTAAAACAACTTTCCGCACTTGTGTTGGTGCAGGAAACCACTTTTGCACTTGTAGTAGTGTGGAAAAACACTTTTCGCACTTGTGTTAGTGTTGAAAAACCACTTTTCGCACTTGTGTTAGTGTTGAAAAACCACTTTTCACACTTGTGTTAGTGTTGTAAAACCACTTTTCGCACTTGTGTTGGTGCAGGAAACCACTTTTGCACTTGCATTAGTGTGGAAAAACCACTTTTCACACTTGTGTTAGTGTTGAAAAACCACTTTTCGCACTTGTGTTAGTGTTGAAAAAACACTTTTCGCACTTGTGTTAGTGTTGAAAAACCACATTTCGCACTTGTGTTGGTGCAGGAAACCACTTTTGCACTTGTATTAGTGTGGAAAAACCACTTTTCGCACTTGTGTTAGTGTTGAAAAGCCACTTTTCGCACTTGTGTTAGTGTTGAAAAACCACTTTTCGCACTTGTGATAGTGTTGAAAAACCACTTTTCGCACTTGTGTTAGTGTTGAAAAACCACTTTTCGCACTTGTGTTAGTGTTGAAAAACCACTTTTCGCACTTGTCTTGGTGCAGGAAACCACTTTTGCACTTGTATTAGTGTGGAAAAACACTTTTTGCACTTGTGATAGTGTTGAAAAACCACTTTTCGCACTTGTGTTAGTGTTGAAAAACCACATTTCACACTTGTGTTAGTGTTGAAAAACTACTTTTCGCACTTGTGTTGGTGCAGGAAACCACTTTTGCACTTGTATTAGTGTGGAAAAACCACTTTTTGCACTTGTGTTAGTGTTGAAAAACCACTTTTCGCACTTGTGTTAGTGTTGAAAAACCACTTTTCGCACTTGTGTTAGTGTTGAAAAACCACTTTTCGCACTTGTGTTGGTGCAGGAAACCACTTTTGCACTTGTAGTAGTGTGGAAAAAACACTTTTTGCACTTGTGTTAGTGTTGAAAAACCACTTTTCGCACTTGTGTTAGTGTTGAAAAACCACTTTTCGCACTTGTGTTAATGTTGTAAAACAACTTTCCGCACTTGTGTTGGTGCAGGAAACCACTTTTCGCACTTGTGTTAGTGTTGAAAAACCACTTTTCGCACTTGTGTTAGTGTTGAAAAACCACTTTTCGCACTTGTGTTGGTGCAGGAAACCACTTTTGCACTTGTATTAGTGTGGAAAAAACACTTTTCGCACTTGTGTTAGTGTTGAAAAGCCACTTTTCTCACCTGTGTTAGTGTTGAAAAACCACTTTTCGCACTTGTGTTAGTGTTGAAAAACCACTTTTCGCACTTGTGTTAGTGTTGAAAAGCCACTTTTCGCACTTGTGTTAGTGTTGAAAAACCACTTTTCGCACTTGTGATAGTGTTGAAAAACCACTTTTCGCAGTTGTGTTAGTGTTGAAAAACCACTTTTCGCACTTGTGTTAGTGTTGAAAAACCACTTTTCGCACTTGTGTTGGTGCAGGAAACCACTTTTGCACTTGTATTAGTGTGGAAAAAACACTTTTTGCACTTGTGATAGTGTTGAAAAACCACTTTTCGCACTTGCGTTAGTGTTGAAAAACCACTTTTCGCACTTGTGTTAGTGTTGAAAAACCACTTTTCGCACTTGTGTTGGTGCAGGAAACCACTTTTGCACTTGTAGTAGTGTGGAAAAACACTTTTCGCACTTGTGTTAGTGTTGAAAAACCACTTTTCGCACTTGTGTTAGTGTTGAAAAACCACTTTTCACACTTGTGTTAGTGTTGTAAAACCACTTTTCGCACTTGTGTTGGTGCAGGAAACCACTTTTGCACTTGCATTAGTGTGGAAAAACCACTTTTCACACTTGTGTTAGTGTTGAAAAACCACTTTTCGCACTTGTGTTAGTGTTGAAAAAACACTTTTCGCACTTGTGTTGGTGCAGGAAACCACTTTTGCACTTGTATTAGTGTGGAAAAAACACTTTTCGCACTGTGTTAGTGTTAAAAAACCACTTTTCGCACTTGTGTTAGTGTTGAAAAACCACTTTTCGCACTTGTGTTGGTGCAGGAAACCACTTTTGCACTTGTATTAGTGTGGAAAAAACACTTTTTGCACTTGTGATAGTGTTGAAAAACCACTTTTCGCACTTGTGTTAGTGTTGAAAAACCACTTTTCGTACTTGTATTGGTGCAGGAAACCACTTTTGCACTTGTATTAGTGTGGAAAAACCACTTTTCGCACTTGTGTTAGTGTTGAAAAACCACTTTTCGCACTTGTGTTCGTGTTGAAAAACCACTTTTCGCACTTGTGTTAGTGTTGAAAAACCACTTTTCGCACTTTTGTTGGTGCAGGAAACCACTTTTCGCACCTGTGTTAGTGTGGAAAAACCACTTTTCGCACTTGTGTTAGTGTTGAAAAACCACTTTTCGCACTTGTGTTGGTGCAGGAAACCACTTTTCGCACTTGTGTTAGTGTGGAAAAACCACTTTTCGCACTTGTGTTAGTGTTGAAAAACGACTTTTTGCACTTGTGTTAGTGTTGAAAAAACACATTTCGCACTTGTGTTAGTGTTGAAAAACCACTTTTTGCAATTATGATAGTGTTGAAAAACCACTTTTCGCACTTGTGTTAGTGTTGAAAAACCACTTTTCACACTTATGTTGGTGCAGGAAACCACTTTTCGCACTTGTGTTGGTGCAGGAAACCACTTTTGCACTTGTATTAGTGTGGAAAAACCACTTTTCGCACTTGTGTTAGTGTTGAAAAACCACTTTTCGCACTTGTGTTGGTGCAGGAAACCACTTTTGCACTTGTATTAGTGTGGAAAAAACACTTTTTGCACTTGTGATAGTGTTGAAAAACCACTTTTCGCACTTGTGTTAGTGTTGAAAAACCACTTTTCGCACTTGTGTTGGTGCAGGAAACCACTTTTGCACTTGTATTAGTGTGGAAAAACCACTTTTCGCACTTGTGTTAGAGTTGAAAAACCACTTTTCGCACTTGTGTTAGTGTTGAAAAACCACTTTTCGTACTTGTATTGGTGCAGGAAACCACTTTTGCACTTGTATTAGTGTGGAAAAACCACTTTTCGCACTTGTGTTAGTGTTGAAAAACCACTTTTCGCACTTGTGTTCGTGTTGAAAAACCACTTTTCGCACTTGTGTTAGTGTTGAAAAACCACTTTTCGCACTTTTGTTGGTGCAGGAAACCACTTTTCGCACCTGTGTTAGTGTGGAAAAACCACTTTTCGCACTTGTGTTAGTGTTGAAAAACCACTTTTCGCACTTGTGTTGGTGCAGGAAACCACTTTTCGCACTTGTGTTAGTGTGGAAAAACCACTTTTCGCACTTGTGTTAGTGTTGAAAAACGACTTTTTGCACTTGTGTTAGTGTTGAAAAAACACATTTCGCACTTGTGTTAGTGTTGAAAAACCACTTTTTGCAATTATGATAGTGTTGAAAAACCACTTTTCGCACTTGTGTTAGTGTTGAAAAACCACTTTTCACACTTATGTTGGTGCAGGAAACCACTTTTCGCACTTGTGTTGGTGCAGGAAACCACTTTTGCACTTGTATTAGTGTGGAAAAACCACTTTTCGCACTTGTGTTAGTGTTGAAAAACCACTTTTCGCACTTGTGTTGGTGCAGGAAACCACTTTTGCACTTGTATTAGTGTGGAAAAAACACTTTTTGCACTTGTGATAGTGTTGAAAAACCACTTTTCGCACTTGTGTTAGTGTTGAAAAACCACTTTTCGCACTTGTGTTGGTGCAGGAAACCACTTTTGCACTTGTATTAGTGTGGAAAAACCACTTTTCGCACTTGTGTTAGAGTTGAAAAACCACTTTTTGCACTTGTGTTGGTGTTGAAAAACCACTTTTCGCACTTGTGTTGGTGCAGGAAACCACTTTTCCACTTGTATTAGTGTGGAAAAAACACTTTTTGCACTTGTGATAGTGTTGAAAAACCACTTTCTGCACTTGTGTTAGTGTTGAAAAACCACTTTTCGCACTTGTGTTAGTGTTGAAAAACCACTTTTCGCACTTGTGTTGGTGCAGGAAACCACTTTTCGCACCTGTGTTAGTGTGGAAAAACCACTTTTCGCACTTGTGTTAGTGTTGAAAAACCACTTTTCGCACTTGTGTTGGTGCAGGAAACCACTTTTCGCACTTGTGTTAGTGTGGAAAAACCACTTCTCGCACTTGTGTTAGTGTTGAAAAGCCACTTTTCGCACTTGTGTTAGTGTTGAAAAACCACTTTTCGCACTTGTGATAGTGTTGAAAAACCACTTTTCGCTGTTGTGTTAGTGTTGAAAAACCACTTTTCGCACTTGTGTTAGTGTTTAAAAACCACTTTTCGCACTTGTGTTGGTGCAGGAAACCACTTTTGCACTTGTATTAGTGTGGAAAAAACACTTTTTGCACTTGTGATAGTGTTGAAAAACCACTTTTCTCACTTGTGTTAGTGTTGAAAAACCACTTTTCGCACTTGTGTTAGTGTTGAAAAACCACTTTTCGCACTTGTGTTGGTGCAGGAAACCACTTTTGCACTTGTATTAGTGTGGAAAAAACACTTTTTGCACTTGTGATAGTGTTGAAAAGCCACTTTTCTCACTTGTGTTAGTGTTGAAAAACCACTTTTCGCACTTGTGTTAGTGTTGAAAAACCACTTTTCGCACTTGTGTTGGTGCAGGAAACCACTTTTGCACTTGTAGTAGTGTGGAAAAAACACTTTTTGCACTTGTGTTAGTGTTGAAAAACCACTTTTCGCACTTGTGTTAGTGTTGAAAAACCACTTTTCGCACTTGTGTTAATGTTGTAAAACAACTTTCCGCACTTGTGTTGGTGCAGGAAACCACTTTTCGCACTTGCGTTAGTGTTGAAAAACCACTTTTCGCACTTGTGTTAGTGTTGAAAAACCACTTTTCGCACTTGTGTTGGTGCAGGAAACCACTTTTGCACTTGTATTAGTGTGGAAAAAACACTTTTCGCACTTGTGTTAGTGTTGAAAAGCCACTTTTCTCACCTGTGTTAGTGTTGAAAAACCACTTTTCGCACTTGTGTTAGTGTTGAAAAACCACTTTTCGCACTTGTGTTAGTGTTGAAAAACCACTTTTCACACTTGTGTTGGTGCAGGAAACCACTTTTGCACTTGTATTAGTGTGGAAAAAACACTTTTCGCACTTGTGTTAGTGTTGAAAAGCCACTTTTCTCACCTGTGTTAGTGTTGAAAAACCACTTTTCGCACTTGTGTTAGTGTTGAAAAACCACTTTTCGCACTTGTGTTAGTGTTGAAAAGCCACTTTTCGCACTTGTGTTAGTGTTGAAAAACCACTTTTCGCACTTGTGATAGTGTTGAAAAACCACTTTTCGCAGTTGTGTTAGTGTTGAAAAACCACTTTTCGCACTTGTGTTAGTGTTGAAAAACCACTTTTCGCACTTGTGTTGGTGCAGGAAACCACTTTTGCACTTGTATTAGTGTGGAAAAAACACTTTTTGCACTTGTGATAGTGTTGAAAAACCACTTTTCGCACTTGTGTTAGTGTTGAAAAACCACTTTTCGTACTTGTATTGGTGCAGGAAACCACTTTTGCACTTGTATTAGTGTGGAAAAACCACTTTTCGCACTTGTGTTAGTGTTGAAAAACCACTTTTCGCACTTGTGTTAGTGTTGAAAAACCACTTTTCGCACTTGTGTTAGTGTTGAAAAACCACTTTTCGCACTTGTGTTGGTGCAGGAAACCACTTTTGCACTTGTAGTAGTGTGGAAAAACACTTTTCGCACTTGTGTTAGTGTTGAAAAACCACTTTTCGCACTTGTGTTAGTGTTGAAAAACCACTTTTCACACTTGTGTTAGTGTTGTAAAACCACTTTTCGCACTTGTGTTGGTGCAGGAAACCACTTTTGCACTTGCATTAGTGTGGAAAAACCACTTTTCACACTTGTGTTAGTGTTGAAAAACCACTTTTCGCACTTGTGTTAGTGTTGAAAAAACACTTTTCGCACTTGTGTTAGTGTTGAAAAACCACATTTCGCACTTGTGTTGGTGCAGGAAACCACTTTTGCACTTGTATTAGTGTGGAAAAACCACTTTTCGCACTTGTGTTAGTGTTGAAAAGCCACTTTTCGCACTTGTGTTAGTGTTGAAAAACCACTTTACGCACTTGTGATAGTGTTGAAAAACCACTTTTCGCACTTGTGTTAGTGTTGAAAAACCACTTTTCGCACTTGTGTTAGTGTTGAAAAACCACTTTTCGCACTTGTCTTGGTGCAGGAAACCACTTTTGCATTTGTATTAGTGTGGAAAAACACTTTTTGCACTTGTGATAGTGTTGAAAAACCACTTTTCGCACTTGTGTTAGTGTTGAAAAACCACATTTCACACTTGTGTTAGTGTTGAAAAACTACTTTTCGCACTTGTGTTGGTGCAGGAAACCACTTTTGCACTTGTATTAGTGTGGAAAAACCACTTTTTGCACTTGTGTTAGTGTTGAAAAACCACTTTTCGCACTTGTGTTAGTGTTGAAAAACCACTTTTCGCACTTGTGTTAGTGTTGAAAAACCACTTTTCGCACTTGTGTTGGTGCAGGAAACCACTTTTGCACTTGTAGTAGTGTGGAAAAAACACTTTTTGCACTTGTGTTAGTGTTGAAAAACCACTTTTCGCACTTGTGTTAGTGTTGAAAAACCACTTTTCGCACTTGTGTTAATGTTGTAAAACAACTTTCCGCACTTGTGTTGGTGCAGGAAACCACTTTTCGCACTTGTGTTAGTGTTGAAAAACCACTTTTCGCACTTGTGTTAGTGTTGAAAAACCACTTTTCGCACTTGTGTTGGTGCAGGAAACCACTTTTGCACTTGTATTAGTGTGGGAAAAACACTTTTCGCACTTGTGTTAGTGTTGAAAAGCCACTTTTCTCACCTGTGTTAGTGTTGAAAAACCACTTTTCGCACTTGTGTTAGTGTTGAAAAACCACTTTTCGCACTTGTGTTAGTGTTGAAAAGCCACTTTTCGCACTTGTGTTAGTGTTGAAAAACCACTTTTCGCACTTGTGATAGTGTTGAAAAACCACTTTTCGCAGTTGTGTTAGTGTTGAAAAACCACTTTTCGCACTTGTGTTAGTGTTGAAAAACCACTTTTCGCACTTGTGTTGGTGCAGGAAACCACTTTTGCACTTGTATTAGTGTGGAAAAAACACTTTTTGCACTTGTGATAGTGTTGAAAAACCACTTTTCGCACTTGTGTTAGTGTTGAAAAACCACTTTTCGTACTTGTATTGGTGCAGGAAACCACTTTTGCACTTGTATTAGTGTGGAAAAACCACTTTTCGCACTTGTGTTAGTGTTGAAAAACCACTTTTCGCACTTGTGTTAGTGTTGAAAAACCACTTTTCGCACTTGTGTTAGTGTTGAAAAACCACTTTTCGCACTTGTGTTGGTGCAGGAAACCACTTTTGCACTTGTAGTAGTGTGGAAAAACACTTTTCGCACTTGTGTTAGTGTTGAAAAACCACTTTTCGCACTTGTGTTAGTGTTGAAAAACCACTTTTCACACTTGTGTTAGTGTTGAAAAACCACTTTTCGCACTTGTGTTGGTGCAGGAAACCACTTTTGCACTTGTATTAGTGTGGAAAAAACACTTTTTGCACTTGTGATAGTGTTGAAAAACCACTTTTCGCACTTGTGTTGGTGCAGGAAACCACTTTTGCACTTGTATTAGTGTGGAAAAAACACTTTTCGCACTTGTGTTAGTGTTGAAAAGCCACTTTTCTCACCTGTGTTAGTGTTGAAAAACCACTTTTCGCACTTGTGTTAGTGTTGAAAAACCACTTTTCGCACTTGTGTTAGTGTTGAAAAACCACTTTTCGCACTTGTGTTAGTGTTGAAAAACCACTTTTCGCACTTGTGATAGTGTTGAAAAACCACTTTTCGCTGTTGTGTTAGTGTTGAAAAACCACTTTTCGCACTTGTGTTAGTGTTGAAAAACCACTTTTCGCACTTGTGTTGGTGCAGGAAACCACTTTTGCACTTGTATTAGTGTGGAAAAAACACTTTTTGCACTTGTGATAGTGTTGAAAAACCACTTTTCTCACTTGTGTTAGTGTTGAAAAACCACTTTTCGCACTTGTGTTAGTGTTGAAAAACCACTTTTCGCACTTGTGTTGGTGCAGGAAACCACTTTTGCACTTGTATTAGTGTGGAAAAAACACTTTTTGCACTTGTGATAGTGTTGAAAAGCCACTTTTCTCACTTGTGTTAGTGTTGAAAAACCACTTTTCGCACTTGTGTTAGTGTTGAAAAACCACTTTTCGCACTTGTGTTGGTGCAGGAAACCACTTTTGCACTTGTAGTAGTGTGGAAAAAACACTTTTTGCACTTGTGTTAGTGTTGAAAAACCACTTTTCGCACTTGTGTTAGTGTTGAAAAACCACTTTTCGCACTTGTGTTAATGTTGTAAAACAACTTTCCGCACTTGTGTTGGTGCAGGAAACCACTTTTCGCACTTGCGTTAGTGTTGAAAAACCACTTTTCGCACTTGTGTTAGTGTTGAAAAACCACTTTTCGCACTTGTGTTGGTGCAGGAAACCACTTTTGCACTTGTATTAGTGTGGAAAAAACACTTTTCGCACTTGTGTTAGTGTTGAAAAGCCACTTTTCTCACCTGTGTTAGTGTTGAAAAACCACTTTTCGCACTTGTGTTAGTGTTGAAAAACCACTTTTCGCACTTGTGTTAGTGTTGAAAAACCACTTTTCACACTTGTGTTGGTGCAGGAAACCACTTTTGCACTTGTATTAGTGTGGAAAAAACACTTTTCGCACTTGTGTTAGTGTTGAAAAGCCACTTTTCTCACCTGTGTTAGTGTTGAAAAACCACTTTTCGCACTTGTGTTAGTGTTGAAAAACCACTTTTCGCACTTGTGTTAGTGTTGAAAAGCCACTTTTCGCACTTGTGTTAGTGTTGAAAAACCACTTTTCGCACTTGTGATAGTGTTGAAAAACCACTTTTCGCAGTTGTGTTAGTGTTGAAAAACCACTTTTCGCACTTGTGTTAGTGTTGAAAAACCACTTTTCGCACTTGTGTTGGTGCAGGAAACCACTTTTGCACTTGTATTAGTGTGGAAAAAACACTTTTTGCACTTGTGATAGTGTTGAAAAACCACTTTTCGCACTTGTGTTAGTGTTGAAAAACCACTTTTCGTACTTGTATTGGTGCAGGAAACCACTTTTGCACTTGTATTAGTGTGGAAAAACCACTTTTCGCACTTGTGTTAGTGTTGAAAAACCACTTTTCGCACTTGTGTTAGTGTTGAAAAACCACTTTTCGCACTTGTGTTAGTGTTGAAAAACCACTTTTCGCACTTGTGTTGGTGCAGGAAACCACTTTTGCACTTGTAGTAGTGTGGAAAAACACTTTTCGCACTTGTGTTAGTGTTGAAAAACCACTTTTCGCACTTGTGTTAGTGTTGAAAAACCACTTTTCACACTTGTGTTAGTGTTGTAAAACCACTTTTCGCACTTGTGTTGGTGCAGGAAACCACTTTTGCACTTGCATTAGTGTGGAAAAACCACTTTTCACACTTGTGTTAGTGTTGAAAAACCACTTTTCGCACTTGTGTTAGTGTTGAAAAAACACTTTTCGCACTTGTGTTAGTGTTGAAAAACCACATTTCGCACTTGTGTTGGTGCAGGAAACCACTTTTGCACTTGTATTAGTGTGGAAAAACCACTTTTCGCACTTGTGTTAGTGTTGAAAAGCCACTTTTCGCACTTGTGTTAGTGTTGAAAAACCACTTTACGCACTTGTGATAGTGTTGAAAAACCACTTTTCGCACTTGTGTTAGTGTTGAAAAACCACTTTTCGCACTTGTGTTAGTGTTGAAAAACCACTTTTCGCACTTGTCTTGGTGCAGGAAACCACTTTTGCATTTGTATTAGTGTGGAAAAACACTTTTTGCACTTGTGATAGTGTTGAAAAACCACTTTTCGCACTTGTGTTAGTGTTGAAAAACCACATTTCACACTTGTGTTAGTGTTGAAAAACTACTTTTCGCACTTGTGTTGGTGCAGGAAACCACTTTTGCACTTGTATTAGTGTGGAAAAACCACTTTTTGCACTTGTGTTAGTGTTGAAAAACCACTTTTCGCACTTGTGTTAGTGTTGAAAAACCACTTTTCGCACTTGTGTTAGTGTTGAAAAACCACTTTTCGCACTTGTGTTGGTGCAGGAAACCACTTTTGCACTTGTAGTAGTGTGGAAAAAACACTTTTTGCACTTGTGTTAGTGTTGAAAAACCACTTTTCGCACTTGTGTTAGTGTTGAAAAACCACTTTTCGCACTTGTGTTAATGTTGTAAAACAACTTTCCGCACTTGTGTTGGTGCAGGAAACCACTTTTCGCACTTGTGTTAGTGTTGAAAAACCACTTTTCGCACTTGTGTTAGTGTTGAAAAACCACTTTTCGCACTTGTGTTGGTGCAGGAAACCACTTTTGCACTTGTATTAGTGTGGAAAAAACACTTTTCGCACTTGTGTTAGTGTTGAAAAGCCACTTTTCTCACCTGTGTTAGTGTTGAAAAACCACTTTTCGCACTTGTGTTAGTGTTGAAAAACCACTTTTCGCACTTGTGTTAGTGTTGAAAAGCCACTTTTCGCACTTGTGTTAGTGTTGAAAAACCACTTTTCGCACTTGTGATAGTGTTGAAAAACCACTTTTCGCAGTTGTGTTAGTGTTGAAAAACCACTTTTCGCACTTGTGTTAGTGTTGAAAAACCACTTTTCGCACTTGTGTTGGTGCAGGAAACCACTTTTGCACTTGTATTAGTGTGGAAAAAACACTTTTTGCACTTGTGATAGTGTTGAAAAACCACTTTTCGCACTTGTGTTAGTGTTGAAAAACCACTTTTCGTACTTGTATTGGTGCAGGAAACCACTTTTGCACTTGTATTAGTGTGGAAAAACCACTTTTCGCACTTGTGTTAGTGTTGAAAAACCACTTTTCGCACTTGTGTTAGTGTTGAAAAACCACTTTTCGCACTTGTGTTAGTGTTGAAAAACCACTTTTCGCACTTGTGTTGGTGCAGGAAACCACTTTTGCACTTGTAGTAGTGTGGAAAAACACTTTTCGCACTTGTGTTAGTGTTGAAAAACCACTTTTCGCACTTGTGTTAGTGTTGAAAAACCACTTTTCACACTTGTGTTAGTGTTGTAAAACCACTTTTCGCACTTGTTTTGGTGCAGGAAACCACTTTTGCACTTGCATTAGTGTGGAAAAACCACTTTTCACACTTGTGTTAGTGTTGAAAAACCACTTTTCGCACTTGTGTTAGTGTTGAAAAAACACTTTTCGCACTTGTGTTAGTGTTGAAAAACCACATTTCGCACTTGTGTTGGTGCAGGAAACCACTTTTGCACTTGTATTAGTGTGGAAAAAACACTTTTCGCACTGTGTTAGTGTTAAAAAACCACTTTTCGCACTTGTGTTAGTGTTGAAAAACCACTTTTCGCACTTGTGTTGGTGCAGGAAACCACTTTTGCACTTGTATTAGTGTGGAAAAACCACTTTTCGCACTTGTGTTAGTGTTGAAAAACCACTTTTCACACTTGTGTTAGTGTTGAAAAACCACTTTTCGCACTTATGTTAGTGTTGAAAAACCACTTTTCGCACTTGTGTTGGTGCAGGAAACCACTTTTGCACTTGTATTAGTGTGGAAAAAACACTTTTTGCACTTGTGTTAGTGTTGAAAAACCACTTTTCGCACTTGTGTTAGTGTTGAAAAACCACTTTTCGCACTTGTGTTAATGTTGTAAAACAACTTTCCGCACTTGTGTTGGTGCAGGAAACCACTTTTCGCATTTGTGTTAGTGTTGAAAAACCACTTTTCGCACTTGTGTTAGTGTTGAAAAACCACTTTTCGCACTTGTGTTGGTGCAGGAAACCACTTTTGCACTTGTATTAGTGTGGAAAAAACACTTTTCGCACTTGTGTTAGTGTTGAAAAGCCACTTTTCTCACCTGTGTTAGTGTTGAAAAACCACTTTTCGCACTTGTGTTAGTGTTGAAAAACCACTTTTCGCACTTGTGTTAGTGTTGAAAAGCCACTTTTCGCACTTGTGTTAGTGTTGAAAAACCACTTTTCGCACTTGTGATAGTGTTGAAAAACCACTTTTCGCAGTTGTGTTAGTGTTGAAAAACCACTTTTCGCACTTGTGTTAGTGTTGAAAAACCACTTTTCGCACTTGTGTTGGTGCAGGAAACCACTTTTGCACTTGTATTAGTGTGGAAAAAACACTTTTTGCACTTGTGATAGTGTTGAAAAACCACTTTTCGCACTTGTGTTGGTGCAGGAAACCACTTTTGCACTTGTATTAGTGTGGAAAAAACACTTTTCGCACTTGTGTTAGTGTTGAAAAGCCACTTTTCTCACCTGTGTTAGTGTTGAAAAACCACTTTTCGCACTTGTGTTAGTGTTGAAAAACCACTTTTCGCACTTGTGTTAGTGTTGAAAAACCACTTTTCGCACTTGTGTTAGTGTTGAAAAACCACTTTTCGCACTTGTGATAGTGTTGAAAAACCACTTTTCGCAGTTGTGTTAGTGTTGAAAAACCACTTTTCGCACTTGTGTTAGTGTTGAAAAACCACTTTTCGCACTTGTGTTGGTGCAGGAAACCACTTTTGCACTTGTATTAGTGTGGAAAAAACACTTTTTGCACTTGTGATAGTGTTGAAAAACCACTTTTCGCACTTGTGTTAGTGTTGAAAAACCACTTTTCGTACTTGTATTGGTGCAGGAAACCACTTTTGCACTTGTATTAGTGTGGAAAAACCACTTTTCGCACTTGTGTTAGTGTTGAAAAACCACTTTTCGCACTTGTGTTAGTGTTGAAAAACCACTTTTCGCACTTGTGTTAGTGTTGAAAAACCACTTTTCGCACTTGTGTTGGTGCAGGAAACCACTTTTGCACTTGCATTAGTGTGGAAAAACCACTTTTCACACTTGTGTTAGTGTTGAAAAACCACTTTTCGCACTTGTGTTAGTGTTGAAAAAACACTTTTCGCACTTGTGTTAGTGTTGAAAAACCACATTTCGCACTTGTGTTGGTGCAGGAAACCACTTTTGCACTTGTATTAGTGTGGAAAAAACACTTTTCGCACTGTGTTAGTGTTAAAAAACCACTTTTCGCACTTGTGTTAGTGTTGAAAAACCACTTTTCGCACTTGTGTTGGTGCAGGAAACCACTTTTGCACTTGTATTAGTGTGGAAAAACCACTTTTCGCACTTGTGTTAGTGTTGAAAAACCACTTTTCGCACTTGTGTTAGTGTTGAAAAACCACTTTTCGCACTTATGTTAGTGTTGAAAAACCACTTTTCGCACTTGTGTTGGTGCAGGAAACCACTTTTGCACTTGTATTAGTGTGGAAAAAACACTTTTTGCACTTGTGTTAGTGTTGAAAAACCACTTTTCGCACTTGTGTTAGTGTTGAAAAACCACTTTTCGCACTTGTGTTAATGTTGTAAAACAACTTTCCGCACTTGTGTTGGTGCAGGAAACCACTTTTCGCACTTGTGTTAGTGTTGAAAAACCACTTTTCGCACTTGTGTTAGTGTTGAAAAACACTTTTCGCACTTGTGTTGGTGCAGGAAACCACTTTTGCACTTGTATTAGTGTGGAAAAAACACTTTTCGCACTTGTGTTAGTGTTGAAAAGCCACTTTTCTCACCTGTGTTAGTGTTGAAAAACCACTTTTCGCACTTGTGTTAGTGTTGAAAAACCACTTTTCGCACTTGTGTTGGTGCAGGAAACCACTTTTGCACTTGTATTAGTGTGGAAAAACCACTTTTCGCACTTGTGTTAGTGTTGAAAAGCCACTTTTCGCACTTGGGTTAGTGTTGAAAAACCACTTTTCGCACTTGTGATAGTGTTGAAAAACCACTTTTCGCAGTTGTGTTAGTGTTGAAAAACCACTTTTCGCACTTATGTTAGTGTTGAAAAACCACTTTTCGCACTTGTGTTGGTGCAGGAAACCACTTTTGCACTTGTATTAGTGTGGAAAAAACACTTTTTGCACTTGTGATAGTGTTGAAAAACCACTTTTCGCACTTGTGTTAGTGTTGAAAAACCACTTTTCGTACTTGTATTGGTGCAGGAAACCACTTTTGCACTTGTATTAGTGTGGAAAAACCACTTTTCGCACTTGTGTTAGTGTTGAAAAACCACTTTTCGCACTTGTGTCCGTGTTGAAAAACCACTTTTCGCACTTGTGTTAGTGTTGAAAAACCACTTTTCGCACTTTTGTTGGTGCAGGAAACCACTTTTCGCACCTGTGTTAGTGTGGAAAAACCACTTTTCGCACTTGTGTTAGTGTTGAAAAACCACTTTTCGCACTTGTGTTGGTGCAGGAAACCACTTTTCGCACTTGTGTTAGTGTGGAAAAACCACTTTTCGCACTAGTGTTAGTGTTGAAAAACGACTTTTTGCACTTGTGTTAGTGTTGAAAAAACACTTTTTGCACTTGTGTTAGTGTTGAAAAACCACTTTTTGCAATTATGATAGTGTTGAAAAACCACTTTTCACACTTGTGTTGGTGCAGGAAACCACTTTTCGCACTTGTGTTAGTGTTGAAAAACCACTTTTCACACTTGTGTTGGTGCAGGAAACCACTTTTCGCACTTGTGTTGGTGCAGGAAACCACTTTTGCACTTGTATTAGTGTGGAAAAACCACTTTTCGCACTTGTGTTAGTGTTGAAAAACCACTTTTCGCACTTGTGTTGGTGCAGGAAACCACTTTTGCACTTGTATTAGTGTGGAAAAAACACTTTTTGCACTTGTGATAGTGTTGAAAAACCACTTTTCGCACTTGTGTTAGTGTTGAAAAACCACTTTTCGCACTTGTGTTGGTGCAGGAAACCACTTTTGCACTTGTATTAGTGTGGAAAAAACACTTTTCGCACTTGTGTTAGTGTTGAAAAGCCACTTTTCTCACCTGTGTTAGTGTTGAAAAACCACTTTTCGCACTTGTGTTAGTGTTGAAAAACCACTTTTCGCACTTGTGTTAGTGTTGAAAAACCACTTTTCGCACTTGTGTTAGTGTTGAAAAGCCACTTTTCGCACTTGTGTTAGTGTTGAAAAACCACTTTTCGCACTTGTGATAGTGTTGAAAAACCACTTTTCGCAGTTGTGTTAGTGTTGAAAAACCACTTTTCGCACTTGTGTTAGTGTTGAAAAACCACTTTTCGCACTTGTGTTGGTGCAGGAAACCACTTTTGCACTTGTATTAGTGTGGAAAAAACACTTTTTGCACTTGTGATAGTGTTGAAAAACCACTTTTCGCACTTGTGTTGGTGCAGGAAACCACTTTTGCACTTGTATTAGTGTGGAAAAAACACTTTTCGCACTTGTGTTAGTGTTGAAAAGCCACTTTTCTCACCTGTGTTAGTGTTGAAAAACCACTTTTCGCACTTGTGTTAGTGTTGAAAAACCACTTTTCGCACTTGTGTTAGTGTTGAAAAACCACTTTTCGCACTTGTGTTAGTGTTGAAAAACCACTTTTCGCACTTGTGATAGTGTTGAAAAACCACTTTTCGCAGTTGTGTTAGTGTTGAAAAACCACTTTTCGCACTTGTGTTAGTGTTGAAAAACCACTTTTCGCACTTGTGTTGGTGCAGGAAACCACTTTTGCACTTGTATTAGTGTGGAAAAAACACTTTTTGCACTTGTGATAGTGTTGAAAAACCACTTTTCGCACTTGTGTTAGTGTTGAAAAACCACTTTTCGCACTTGTGTTGGTGCAGGAAACCACTTTTGCACTTGTATTAGTGTGGAAAAAACACTTTTTGCACTTGTGATAGTGTTGAAAAACCACTTTTCGCACTTGTGTTGGTGCAGGAAACCACTTTTGCACTTGTATTAGTGTGGAAAAAACACTTTTCGCACTTGTGTTAGTGTTGAAAAGCCACTTTTCTCACCTGTGTTAGTGTTGAAAAACCACTTTTCGCACTTGTGTTAGTGTTGAAAAACCACTTTTCGCACTTGTGTTAGTGTTGAAAAACCACTTTTCGCACTTGTGTTAGTGTTGAAAAACCACTTTTCGCACTTGTGATAGTGTTGAAAAACCACTTTTCGCAGTTGTGTTAGTGTTGAAAAACCACTTTTCGCACTTGTGTTAGTGTTGAAAAACCACTTTTCGCACTTGTGTTGGTGCAGGAAACCACTTTTGCACTTGTATTAGTGTGGAAAAAACACTTTTTGCACTTGTGATAGTGTTGAAAAACCACTTTTCGCACTTGTGTTAGTGTTGAAAAACCACTTTTCGTACTTGTATTGGTGCAGGAAACCACTTTTGCACTTGTATTAGTGTGGAAAAACCACTTTTCGCACTTGTGTTAGTGTTGAAAAACCACTTTTCGCACTTGTGTTAGTGTTGAAAAACCACTTTTCGCACTTGTGTTAGTGTTGAAAAACCACTTTTCGCACTTGTGTTGGTGCAGGAAACCACTTTTGCACTTGCATTAGTGTGGAAAAACCACTTTTCACACTTGTGTTAGTGTTGAAAAACCACTTTTCGCACTTGTGTTGGTGCAGGAAACCACTTTTCGCACTTGTGTTGGTGCAGGAAACCACTTTTGCACTTGTATTAGTGTGGAAAAACCACTTTTCGCACTTGTGTTAGTGTTGAAAAACCACTTTTCGCACTTGTGTTGGTGCAGGAAACCACTTTTGCACTTGTATTAGTGTGGAAAAAACACTTTTTGCACTTGTGATAGTGTTGAAAAACCACTTTTCGCACTTGTGTTAGTGTTGAAAAACCACTTTTCGCACTTGTGTTGGTGCAGGAAACCACTTTTGCACTTGTATTAGTGTGGAAAAAACACTTTTCGCACTTGTGTTAGTGTTGAAAAGCCACTTTTCTCACCTGTGTTAGTGTTGAAAAACCACTTTTCGCACTTGTGTTAGTGTTGAAAAACCACTTTTCGTACTTGTATTGGTGCAGGAAACCACTTTTGCACTTGTATTAGTGTGGAAAAACCACTTTTCGCACTTGTGTTAGTGTTGAAAAACCACTTTTCGCACTTGTGTTAGTGTTGAAAAACCACTTTTCGCACTTGTGTTAGTGTTGAAAAACCACTTTTCGCACTTGTGTTGGTGCAGGAAACCACTTTTGCACTTGCATTAGTGTGGAAAAACCACTTTTCACACTTGTGTTAGTGTTGAAAAACCACTTTTCGCACTTGTGTTAGTGTTGAAAAAACACTTTTCGCACTTGTGTTAGTGTTGAAAAACCACATTTCGCACTTGTGTTGGTGCAGGAAACCACTTTTGCACTTGTATTAGTGTGGAAAAAACACTTTTCGCACTGTGTTAGTGTTAAAAAACCACTTTTCGCACTTGTGTTAGTGTTGAAAAACCACTTTTCGCACTTGTGTTGGTGCAGGAAACCACTTTTGCACTTGTATTAGTGTGGAAAAACCACTTTTCGCACTTGTGTTAGTGTTGAAAAACCACTTTTCGCACTTGTGTTAGTGTTGAAAAACACTTTTCGCACTTATGTTAGTGTTGAAAAACCACTTTTCGCACTTGTGTTGGTGCAGGAAACCACTTTTGCACTTGTATTAGTGTGGAAAAAACACTTTTTGCACTTGTGTTAGTGTTGAAAAACCACTTTTCGCACTTGTGTTAGTGTTGAAAAACCACTTTTCGCACTTGTGTTAATGTTGTAAAACAACTTTCCGCACTTGTGTTGGTGCAGGAAACCACTTTTCGCACTTGTGTTAGTGTTGAAAAACCACTTTTCGCACTTGTGTTAGTGTTGAAAAACACTTTTCGCACTTGTGTTGGTGCAGGAAACCACTTTTGCACTTGTATTAGTGTGGAAAAAACACTTTTCGCACTTGTGTTAGTGTTGAAAAGCCACTTTTCTCACCTGTGTTAGTGTTGAAAAACCACTTTTCGCACTTGTGTTAGTGTTGAAAAACCACTTTTCGCACTTGTGTTGGTGCAGGAAACCACTTTTGCACTTGTATTAGTGTGGAAAAACCACTTTTCGCACTTGTGTTAGTGTTGAAAAGCCACTTTTCGCACTTGGGTTAGTGTTGAAAAACCACTTTTCGCACTTGTGATAGTGTTGAAAAACCACTTTTCGCAGTTGTGTTAGTGTTGAAAAACCACTTTTCGCACTTGTGTTAGTGTTGAAAAACCACTTTTCGCACTTGTGTTGGTGCAGGAAACCACTTTTGCACTTGTATTAGTGTGGAAAAAACACTTTTTGCACTTGTGATAGTGTTGAAAAACCACTTTTCGCACTTGTGTTAGTGTTGAAAAACCACTTTTCGTACTTGTATTGGTGCAGGAAACCACTTTTGCACTTGTATTAGTGTGGAAAAACCACTTTTCGCACTTGTGTTAGTGTTGAAAAACCACTTTTCGCACTTGTGTCCGTGTTGAAAAACCACTTTTCGCACTTGTGTTAGTGTTGAAAAACCACTTTTCGCACTTTTGTTGGTGCAGGAAACCACTTTTCGCACCTGTGTTAGTGTGGAAAAACCACTTTTCGCACTTGTGTTAGTGTTGAAAAACCACTTTTCGCACTTGTGTTGGTGCAGGAAACCACTTTTCGCACTTGTGTTAGTGTGGAAAAACCACTTTTCGCACTAGTGTTAGTGTTGAAAAACGACTTTTTGCACTTGTGTTAGTGTTGAAAAAACACTTTTTGCACTTGTGTTAGTGTTGAAAAACCACTTTTTGCAATTATGATAGTGTTGAAAAACCACTTTTCACACTTGTGTTGGTGCAGGAAACCACTTTTCGCACTTGTGTTAGTGTTGAAAAACCACTTTTCACACTTGTGTTGGTGCAGGAAACCACTTTTCGCACTTGTGTTGGTGCAGGAAACCACTTTTGCACTTGTATTAGTGTGGAAAAACCACTTTTCGCACTTGTGTTAGTGTTGAAAAACCACTTTTCGCACTTGTGTTGGTGCAGGAAACCACTTTTGCACTTGTATTAGTGTGGAAAAAACACTTTTTGCACTTGTGATAGTGTTGAAAAACCACTTTTCGCACTTGTGTTAGTGTTGAAAAACCACTTTTCGCACTTGTGTTGGTGCAGGAAACCACTTTTGCACTTGTATTAGTGTGGAAAAACCACTTTTCGCACTTGTGTTAGAGTTGAAAAACCACTTTTTGCACTTGTGTTGGTGTTGAAAAACCACTTTTCGCACTTGTGTTGGTGCAGGAAACCACTTTTCCACTTGTATTAGTGTGGAAAAAACACTTTTTGCACTTGTGATAGTGTTGAAAAACCACTTTCCGCACTTGTGTTAGTGTTGAAAAACCACTTTTCGCACTTGTGTTAGTGTTGAAAAACCACTTTTCGCACTTGTGTTGGTGCAGGAAACCACTTTTCGCACCTGTGTTAGTGTGGAAAAACCACTTTTCGCACTTGTGTTAGTGTTGAAAAACCACTTTTCGCACTTGTGTTGGTGCAGGAGTAGTGTAATAATGTTGCTTCTGGGACACCTCCGTTTAACATGGGAAATCCCTATCTAATGTCATTTACCCCCTTGTCTTTTTCAAAAATCATAAACACCTCTATTTCTCCCACCCTCATCTTTATGAACCTTTTGTCTGTAGTACCTATCCTTAATGTTGTTCATTAGACCACTCAAACACTACAAATATTTGTTTTCTCTTATAGACCTATCATCCTTCTTCTACATATCATCTGGCAGATTAATCTTTGACCCACTCAAACATTGACCCATTCACTTCCATATTAATTCTTTCCCTCCCTCATTGCCCCTAAACACCTATATTTCTCTCACCCTGTTCTTTACGAACCTTCTAACCTTTTGACATGTTATCCTTATTCATTAGACCACTTAAACACCTGTGATCCTTCTGACCTTATGGACCTTTTAACCTTTTACTCTTAATATCATCTGGTGAATATAACCCACTCAAACATCGACCCTACAAATATTTGTTTATGTGTGGGAAATAATTTAATTCTCCTACAACTCTCCTCACCGTCTAATACATTAACAAAAAATATGTTTGAGTTTGGTTCTTTATTAAGATATTTTAACTGAGCTAAGATAAAATGGTAAACCTCCCTCAATGTTCTTATTTGAGCGCCTCCAGTGCCACATACCATTTTTAAATTAAAGTATATATTTTCCTGACAACCATCAAAGTTTTCCGTCCACTCAAAAATATTTCCATCTTTTTTACCCAATTCACCGGTATTTAAATTAATTCTCTTATTTGTTTTGTGAACTTTTTTACCAGTTGCCTTTTCAATTATACCTATTTGATATTTTTCACATTCATTATGTTTTCCATTTATATACCAAGGTTGATTACACCTCCACTCTTTAGTCTGGTTGATACTTGGTTCTATCATTTATATAATAGTAAAAAAGGCGGCGGTAGCCCGTTAAAATCCCCAACCCCCCCCCTTTTTAACTTATCACTTATATATATCTTATCACTTATATATATCTTATCACTTATGTATATCTTATCACTTATATATATCTTATCACTTATATATATATCTTATCACTTATATACTTATATAACCATAAGGGAGACTATCAATTCCATTTTCTAAAATAAACCTCTTATCATCAAAAGCCCCCAATGCTTTCTTATTTATCTCTTCTGAATATAATTGATGTTTATAACTTCTTATTCCATTAATCTTTCTAAACTCTTCTTTCTTTGTTGTTAAACAGTTATAATAATCCTTAAAGTTTATTGTTTCTTTAATAACATTTTTCTTTACACCTTTTAACTTCTTATCAGTCTTTTCAACGTTATTCACAATGTATTTATAAGCATAAGCCTTTGACCTCAATCCCACAAATTCACTCATAACATTTCCTCCTAATTCATCCTTGAACTTTCCAATCACCTTTTTATTTTTAGAAGAGAACAACTCACTCTCTGGACTGTAATTACTCGTGTCATAGATATTAATGTCTCTTTTCATGTCTGAATAAACATCGTTGGTATTAATTTTCAAAATAAAACTATCTGTATCCATATAAAGTAGATTAACATCATTTTGATATTTCTTCCTCAAGTTATTATAAAAGTAATCATACATTAATGACTTTGATAAATCAAGAATTGTTGTTCCAATATAAATAGGTTTGTTCATTTCAATACTCTCTTTAATCAAATGGATCGCACAAAAGTTCTCAGTAAAGACCTCAGCTCGAGTAAAACTCGGTCTATTAATTAATTTTGATGCTTGTTCCCAAGATGTTGATAGTCTGATATTTTGTCTTTTCCTCACATTCTCCATAGTCTTACCAAAGACCGCATTATTCATCAATTTATAAAAGTCTTTCTCAAAATCTGTTTTTGACTCTGTTCTTCTTTGTGTATTAAAATCAATGTACCCCTTTAACCAATGACTTTGATTGAACTTTAGAACCCTATGGATCTTCTCTACTCTTAGACCTTTTGATAAATATTGTCGCAAATTTCTTTGGTGTAGAACATAATTTTTCTTGTTATATAATGTAGTAAGTAATTTTTCTGTTGATTCACCTATATCAAACGATCGTTGATAATCACTCAACCATTCTTTCTTTGGACTTTCTTTCTCACAAGCAAATGGGAGATCTTTGTGTAGGTTATGGAGTTCCTCTGGATATTTTAAATCAATTTCAAAATAATAACCAACTTTTTCTTCATCCAATTCTTTTTGTGTAGAGATACATACATCTTGTAAAACGTTTTTGTAGTCTTTTTCCTTTACCCATCTAAGTTTTCCATAAGGAAGAGCCTGAGACATTGCCCAGCCATACAGGTTGTTCGCGTCATAGTACATCAAGTAAGAACTCTCTTTCGTTGGATCATAATTTGGAAGATATTTGTTATTTGCTTTTGCGTATCTACTCGAGCAGACTTGTGAAATTCCACCTCTTTTTGCCTTTTCAATCATCAAAAGCATATCAACATCGGTTATCAAATCCAAATCTTGTTTTGTCATTTTCAACATCGCACTCCAGGCCAATCCAGGTGCTGTGTAGTAGTGAGCAGGATCCAATCCATATCCAGTGCGACAAACAGATCTAAAGGCTTCAAATACATCGGCCAATAAAAGCACATCAGTTTTGAGATACAAATCGTGATACTCGCCAAGATTCTTGATGTTATATTTTTCCCAAACATTTTGTGCGTGTACATAATCTTTATCAGATATATGACTATTATTTAATTTGTTATAGAAATTTTCTTTTGAAGGAAGTTGTGTTTCATTGAATCTCTCAAATGAGTCCATATAGTCATAGGGGTAAATTCCCTTTTGTGTTAGAAAATCTTTATCTAAAAAATACTCTGAAAGACATGGAAACTCTTTTAGATTTTGAACCAAGTTAACCAATGGACTTGCCATGAATTTAAATGTATCAAGAAATCTGATATGAGTAATAGGAGATGTGTGAATTGTTTTTGTGAATGAAATGTATTTCTGATCCGTGTTTGGAATTGCTGAGATACTTCCAGAAGTCTTTGAGAGTTCCTTGATAAATAGATGTGTATCATAATGAGCGTTGTTATGAAGAAAGACAGGAATGAAAGAGGGGAGTTGATAATTAATATTACAACTTTGATGAGCCGGACCTCTATATTTACCAGTGAGATGACAATGGTCTCTAACCTTTAGACCTTTACCAATTTTCTCCTCACAAATATGACAGACATTGTTTTTTATAAATTCCCTTTTTTCTTTACTTGTTAAGGACATTGGTTTATTGGTTTCTCTCATTATCTTGGTTAATCGAACACAGTCTTTTTCTAGTCGTTTCACAAACTCCTCTGGGGTATTTGAGCCTCTATACATCTCTAACTTGTTATATTTATCACCAACGGATGATTTGATATAATAACAAAAACCACAAGGAGTATGTTTTTGATATTTATTTGTGTATGATTCTTTTGGATCTTGAGAAGCAGTATCAATTTTTTCTAAAATACTTTCAAAATCAGCATATATAACAAATGGATGTTTGATCTTTTTATTTTCATCTTTGAATGTGATCTTTGAGCCTTCTTTAGGCATATTGATTACCGTTGATTTATGTTCGCCACAATAATTTGAATGTTTATCTAATCTTTCTTGTGAATTGAAGAAGTTAAGACAACGCAAACAAATATATATTTTATTTGTTCTCTTACAGACTTGTGGTTTTATTAATTTAGCAATATCTTTGATGTATGTATAATGTGAATTTTCGTCTGAATTAAAATATAGAAGATTAATATGAGTTTGTTTACAATTGTCAGAAAGCTTTAAAACCTGAATGTTGTTTGTTTCTGTTAGACCATAAACATTAACTGATAAATTATTCATCTTTTCAAATTTAGGAATATCATTTAAAGTCATCGGAAACTTTAGATCTTTCGTATTTAATGTATTCTCATATTTTTTATAATGAGATACTCTTTCATCATGAAAATGTGGAGGATGTAAGTGTGCTAAAATAGACCAGAGAAAACATTTATTGTCTTTATTTTTGATATTGATAACTGCTTTTCTATTTTTGATAACACTGGGTAAATCAATGTAAGAAGAAGCTTTTAGAGGATCTGATTTAAGAATATGAATGTCTATGTAAATAATTTTTCCTATATTGAATCCACTTCCTACGATTGAATTATCCACATCTTGCTCTTGTTTAATAAGTTCATCATAGACTCCTGATGTTTTAAAATCTTGATATGAAGATATAAAGTGTGGCTCAGTTCTCATGTATGGTGCATCTATAACTCCTTCATCCTTTGTCATTTCTAATTTTACTCCCATATAAAATTTAAGTGGTTTCATTTCCTTTAGTGTTTTTTCAATCAACGTTTGAACAGCAGGTTTAACTATTTCTACAGCATCAACTATAGACTCTGGTTCAGGAGGTTTGAAGTTAAAGACTCTTATTTTAATATGTCCTTTGAATGCTCCATCAGAGTTTTTAGTTGTGATAAAATTTGATAAATGTAGATTTGTTTTAAGATGTATTTTGAAGCCTTTCTTGAGGATATTTTTATTACATGTAGAACAGTGTTTTGTTTCAGGTGGAAGAGGGGAAAGTTTGTTTAAAATGTTGTATGTATGTTTTGCGGTGAGAATATGTTGTTTATAATATTTTACTTCCTTCTCGCAAGTATCACAATAAACCATATTTATAGCGTGAGAAAACGTGGTGTTTTATATATATCACTGTGCTTAAAATAAAACACTTTTGAGCTTTACAGCTCCGTTTTATATATATCACTGTGCTTAAACTAAAACACTTTTTCACTCAGAATCATCTAAGTCATAACTATCACATGAATACTCAGAATCATACTCAGAGTCATCAATAAAGCTACTCTCATAACTATCATTTGAGCACAAACTATTAGTATCATAACTATCATCTGTGTTCAATGAAATACTATCATCACCATCATCCAAGTTCAATGAAATACTATCATCACTATCGTCCGAGTTCAATGAAATAGTAAAATCTTCACTGCTGTATTGACTCATATTTAATTAGCAAGAAAAATATTCCCATCAATATCTATATACTTTCTTTCATTAACAGATTCAATCTCTACAATTTTTATATCAAAAGTTATCTTTAAATAATCTCTAACTATCATAGAACGAAATGACATTTCACCAGAAATATTAACATCATTCATTTTACTTAGATCTACACCCTTTGGATTATTAAAGAAAATACAAATGTCTCCTCTAGAATTATTAATGGTCTTATCATTCTTTTTCAAAGTATCGTGGTCAATCACTTTTTCAAGCTTTGAATAAATTGCCAGGAGTAGAGGAGAAACTTTTGTTAGATTTACTTTAATGGATGTCTTTCCAGGTATAGTTAGAGCTCTTCCTTTAAATGAAATAGAGGGGCTCATGTTATTTTCCATAACTGGTTTTACCCAAAAATTTCCATATTTATCTTTGTTCAATTTAACATCTTTGACATATTTTTCTATATCTTCCACCGAAGTAGAGATTGATTGAAATTTGTCTTTTGTGCTTTGAAACATTGTATTTATTAATGAATAAACTTGCGTTTAGTTTAAGTAAAAATTTACCACATAAATATGATAAGTTCTGAAGGATATTTAGAATTTCCAGACTCTCCATATGATAAATTAGAGAATTGTCCGGCTTGTGATAGAGTGGGGCTTAATGATGAGGATTCATATAAACAATGTTTATTCTGTGATTATATTCTAATTAATGATAATAAGAAATATAAAAAAACATATAACTCTTTTAAATTAGAACCAAAAATGAATTACTTTACAAGATTAATAAGAGAGATGAATGTTAAGCATTATGGTGATAATACACCATTTCTTACAAGGAAAGAGACTCTTTGTATTGAGGAAATGTATAAGGGTTTAATGATATTTATTATTCAAAATAATTTTAATGGAAATGTTAATACAAGATACTACATAAATAAAATAATGAATTATTTTGAAATTAAACCAGAACTCAGGATAAAATATAGAGTTTCTAAAATAGCTCAAAAAAAGTTGGATGACTTGTTTTCCAAATATATAAATGAATGATTTTTTACCCGTTTGGGAAAATAAGATAAAATTTAATAACCATAAAAACATTCCAAATTCATTGAGATGTCTAATAGTTGGTTCAAGCGGATGTGGGAAAACCTGTTTACTTTTAAAGATGCTCCTTGGTCCTAATTTTTTAGATTATGATAATTTAATAATTTTTACAAAGTCAAGTTTTCAACCCGAGTATCAACTACTCTCACAGGGTTTTAATGCAGGTCTTAAAAAGGAAGACATTATCGGTTTATTTAAACTTCAAAACAAACTGAATGATTATAATATTGAAGATATAATACAATTATTTTGTGATACACAGAAATCAAAATCGAAACCCATAACTTGTATTCTCAGTGATAATACGGATGATATACCTTCACCTCAAGATTTAGATAAATCAAAAAAGAACCTCGTCATCTTTGATGATTGTGTTAATGAGAGAAACCAAACAGTAATGGATAGCTACTATACAAGAGGGAGACATTCTTCTTGTAATTGTATATATCTTAGTCAATCATATTTTCAACTCCCTCGACGCTCAATAAGAAACAATGCCAATACTTTTATTTTATTTAAGTTAAATTCAATAGATGTAAATAATTTTTGGAGAGATAATTGCTCTACGTTATGTAGTAAAAAAGAATTTGAAAATTATATGAAACACACGATTGGAAAATATAAATATATTGTTGTGAAACAAGATGAGATACTAAATGATATTTTTCAATAAATAAATACAGAAAATGAATACTGAAGAAAGAGAAAGAAAGTTTAAGGAACATCAACAATTAGTTTCAAAAGTTGTTAAACAACAGGAAGAGATAAAGAAGAAACGGAGACAGAAACTAACTGGTGAAGAAGCCTTTGAAAGAAAACAAGAGAAATTCTTTAAACCACTTTTGAAAACTCAACACTCACCTACAGTTCCCACAGTAGAATTTACTCCGAAAAAACTTCAAATGCTCAAAGATTTTAGTCAGATAACAAAACAAGAACTTGGTGAATTAGAATATGATGACGAGGGATTATTTCGGAAACTTGAGGAGGTAAATCAACCCCCTAATTATGTTGTGGAAGCTCTTCAAAACAATGAATATTCGGCGGGTTCAAAAACCAGAGCAGGTCTCATTCCAACAGAAGAACCAGCAGTGTTTCATCTTGTGGAAGAAAAGGTATTGATATTTAATGATGAATTGATGTTCTTGAGTTCTACTCAACCAAATGTTAAATTAACTCCAAGATTAATGTTTCTTCTAACAAACCCCGGATTCAGCGGTTCAAAATATTTTGAGGAACCACTTGATATGGAAAGAGAGGAAGATAGGGTATATATTGAGTTGTTAAATGCACTTGATTATGGAGTTTCTGTTGCTGGTAAAAGTAAGAAGAATGAGAAGGAGAAACATATTATTGATGCTTTAAGTAAGCTTGGTTCGGGTGTTAGTTTTCTTCCAAATGACCCATCACAATTAGTTAATAGGCTATTATTGTTGTTAGGTAGTAAGAAGGCTGGAAACAACAATTGTTTTAATGAATCCTCAGCCATTTTAGATCAGTTGATGAATATGAAAATAATTAATAAATGTCAATACAAAGATATTTTATTAGATATTAAATAAGATGAGAAGCACAATTCTTAGTTTTAATTTCACAACGAGCGATTACACAGCTTCATTCCCTTACCCACTACAACTTGACCCCCTTACCTCATATGAGGCATCTTTATTGTCGATGGAAACTTATAATACCTTGTTTAATATCACAGAGAAAAACAACAAGTTTAGTTATAATCCAGGAAGTGGATATAAAACTATAACCGTTTCACCTGGAGCTTACGAGATTTCTCAAATATCTTCAGAAGTCTCTCGCCTTATGAAAGAAAAAGGTGATGAACCAAAAAATATTGTAATAGATATTCAAAAACACACTTCAAAATCAACTATTAAACTTAAAAATAATTATAAAGTTGATTTCACGATTGAAAATTCGTTTAGAGAGCTATTGGGTTTCTCTTCAAAAAAGATTGAAAATAACGGGACGTTTTACAGTGATAATGTTATCCAAATATCCTCCGGTATAAATTCAGTATTAATTCATTGTGATTTGATTGATGGTGCTTATAACGATGGAATAAGAACAAATACAATATTTTCATTCAGTGCATACTCAACCCCGATTGGTTATAAATTTAATATGGAACCAAAAAATCTTGTCTATTTACCTGTGTCAGGAAAAACCATATACAGAGTAAATTTTAGGATAACCGACCAAGATAATCGTATGATATCCTTTAATGATGAAATTATATCCATCAGAATTCACCTACGTGAAGTTTTTCAATAAATAAATAATGGTTATTGTGAGAAAACACGAGTTGGGAAAATATAAAATAATTACAGGGGAGGGCATGTTCCTTTCACCAGACTATACAAGGTATGTGGGTAGAGGATACTATAAACCTAAGAGACAACGAGGTGTAGGTCATCAATTTCGAAATAAAGGAGATGGGATAATTGATACTCTAATGGGTATTGGTTCAACCATCCTTAAACATAAAGACCTAATTGGTTCAACTGCTTCTGCCGTGGGCTCCGTTGCGGGTGCTATAAAGAGTATAAAAGATGCTCAAAAGGAGTCTCATAAATTACAAGCAATCAAAGAAATAAAAAAAGGTAAAACTCAACTATCTTCACAAGAACGACAAAAAATCATTAAAATACTTGGGTCAGGGTTTCAACAATTTTAATGCTATATAAATACAAGTATGGAAGCGATTGATAGTATCTATGATTTGGATGATACGATTATCATTTCAAACTCCACTAAAAAGGAAGACTATTTTAAGGTAAATGCTATAACAGGAACAGACTGGAATTCAAACGGAACAAAAAGTTTTGAAATAAATAATCAACAAACTTACTTGAATATAGCTGATAGTTTCTTGCTGTGTAAATTTAAATTCACTAAGGCTGCGAATAATACTAATGCTACACTCGTAAATGATTTCTTCTGGAAAATGTTTGACAGTGTCCGCCTGTATATTGGAACACAAGAGGTTGAAGCGGTTGATTATGTCTCTGCTACATCTGAAATGATGAAATTTACACTATATTCGTTTAGTGATAGAATGGGTAAGGGAGCTGTTGAAGGTTTTATTCCTGATATGTCAACGGGTACAAACGCAGACCCTGGTTATAGTCAAAGGAAGTCAATGTATAATGATGACGCAAAAGCTGAGAATAGTTTTACCGTAGCAGTACCTCTGAAAGGTATATTTGGATTTTGTGATTATGATAAAGTTTTGTATGGGCTTAAAATTAGATTTCAACTACAAAGGAATGATAATGTAAATAGATTGCTTTTTGGGGATGAAAATGCTTTTGGAGAAAATAATAAATTTGTTATTAATGATTTGTGTTGGTATATCAGTGAATATACTCCTAATCTTAAAACGGAAGAGATGTTAAATAGAAGACTTAACTCAAAGAAACCGCTAAATGTATCATACCTTAAAAGAAGATGTCAACACGTTAAACTGGAACACACTACCTACACTTGGAATTTGGGTGTTCTTCAAGGAAAGCCACGATACCTCTGGCTCATTTTTAAAAAACCAGATGGAGAGGACGGTACTAATAAGAATAATGCCCTGAGTGATAATGCTAAGGTGAAACAACTTCGGGTTTCTCTTGATGGCACATTTTATCCGCGAGATAGATTGGAAATTGATTGGGAAAAAAATGATTATGCGGAAGCCTACAAGTCCTACCAAAAGGTGTGTGAAAGTAATGGTAATAATGATCCTATTTTGGATATGGTTGCATTTAAAGGTTTATATACAATCTACGCAATTGACCTGAGTTCTCAAAAGGAAACTATAAAGTCTAATCGAGTGGATACTTCTCTATACATTGAAAGAGGGGAGAATGAAGAGGTTAATGCATATTGTTTGCTTTTGGAGGAAACAGAATTACAGATTAATACAGATAATGGTGTTATGATTAATATCACATAGGTTTTTTCTCATAAATAAATGGTTGGGGTATATGTTAATCAAATCAATCTTAATAAATTAACATCTTGTATTCAAAATCAAAAGCCTTGTATTATTAATGTTAATACAATTCAAAGAAAAGGAGCTGTAAGAATTGATGTTTTACTCACACACACACAAGTAAAAACACTAAATGATGTTGGATCACTTAAAATTAAAATGACGAAACCTATGTTAAAGAAATATTCAATAGACGAGTCAAGAGGAGGATTTCTCCCGTTTCTAATTCCTTTATTTGCTGGTTTAAGTGCGGCGGGAGCATTGACTGGTGGTATTTCAGCAGCGGTAAAAACTGCTAACGAAAGGAAGGCACAACTAAAAGCTCAAAAAGAATTGGAAAGACATAACAAGGAGTTGGAGAAACAAATTAGTGGAAGTGGTGTAATTGTAGATTTTGCTCAAAAACTTGAAAGTCTACCTGATAAAGCTAGATTGTTGGTTGGAGATATGCTTTCCTCTATCGCTCAAGCGGGTGTTAAACTAACTAAACGGGGTAATGGATTGTATCTTTCTCATAAATAAATGGATAAATGGTTTAAACAATTTGGAAAGAATACAACGTCAAATATAGAACTAGCTAAGTATTGTAAAACACTAAAAATTGATAATGTGGTTATTTGTATGAGAGATGAATTAATACATATAAATAAGAATACAAAGAATATTATTATGAATTTAGACACACAGAATGGTTCTCATTGGGTTTGTATTCATAATAGTCAGGATAAATATTATTTTGATAGTTATGGTATGCCACCACCTGTTGAAGTAATACAATTCTTACAGAATGGTGTTTATCAAACATTTCAAGTTCAAGAAATTAATTCTAAATGTTGTGGTCAATTATGTTTATATGTATTATTTCAACTCAACAATAATGAAAATTTTTATGATATCATTTTTTATCTAATATAAATGACCTATGTTGGAAAAGATGGTTCTATCTTTGGAAAATCCTCTCAGGATATTGATTTATCAAATTATTATACAAAGGCACAGGCTGAACGACAAAAATATAGTGTAAGTAAAAATATTAATATGAAGAATACTTATAAATTAATCAATTATCCAAACCCTACAGATGCGAATGACTTGATTAGATTCAGTGATTTATCACAATATATATCTTTAAAGAAAACAGCACGTTTTGTGAAACAAGTAAAATTTACAACCACAACACCTGGTTATACTGACCATACACCTTTCCTCATTGAATTTAACTACCTGCTTACAATTAAATTTTATAAAGAAGGACATTTAGTTAATATGCGAATTAATAAATGGGGGTATGATATGCCTGATTTAGGGTATAATTGGTCTTTTTCAATAAACATAGAAGACCTACATGATTTAAATCAGTCTCGTAAAGAAGAATATTATCCACTTGGTGAAGATAAGGATTTATGTGGAAGTACAATTAGTAAACAACAAATACGTGATTTTAAGAAAATAAAAATATATGATAGTATAGCGATGGTTCGCATGACAAAGAAGGAAGGTAATGAGATAAGGATAGAAAGCCGAGGAATACAAACCGATTTGGTAGTGGGAAGATGGGGTGGTATTACCTGTCATAATATTAATCTCACATATATTTCTGATACATAAATGGCAGGAAGAAGACTACAAGAGAATTATAATTTTTGTATTCAAGGATACCTACAAGAAAAGGGTGCTCGGTATTACATACCTTATGATTTGGAGCATATACATGGGAATTTTGTCATAAAAAACTGGCCTTATACTGATATTGTTAAACCCACAAATAGAGACTTGTTTAAAATATTAAATAAAAATGAACTTCTCAAAGTTATGAAATATAAAACTCTTTTAGAAATCGTCAACAAATCTTATTGGTATCCTATTATGAGAAAAATAATTATAGATACAAGAATATCTCAAAATCCAGATGAGTATATGTATAATATTCTTTGGGGTTTAAACTCAAGGGTAGCAAGGGATGAGGAAGGAGTTGAAGAAGAGAAGGAGAAAAGAGAGAAAAGAGAGAAGGAGGAGAGGGAACAAAGAGAGAGGGGGGAGAGGGAGATGGAAATCAGAGCGATTCAAAAAAGAGTGGATGTATTACAGCAAGAAGATAAATCTCAACTCACCGAAGAGGAAAATAAAGAAAGAATGAATGCTGTGAAAATATTGAAATCAAAAATTGCTAAGATAAATGAGGAAGGAGTTAAAGAAGAGAAGGAGGAAAGAGAGAAAAAGGAGAAGGAGGAAAGGGAGAAAAAGGAGGAGGAGAGGGAGGAAAGGGAGAAAAGAGAGAAAAAGGAGAAGGAGGAAAGGGAGAAAAAGGAGGAGGAGAGGGAGGAAAGGGAGAAAAGAGAGAAGGAGGAAAGGGAGAAAAGAGAGAAGGAGGAGAGGGAGCAAAGAGAGAGGGAGGAAAAATATAAAAAGATGGAAATCAGTGAGATTAATAAAAGATTGAAGGTATTACAGCAAATAAATCAAACTCAACGCACTGAGGAGGAAAATAAAGAAATGAGAAGTCTAATGAAAATATTATTTTCAAGAATAACGACGTCAATGTCTTCAGTTTCAGGGAGGAGATTTAAATGAGAAAGTGGGGATAAAGAAGAAGAAGGAAAAGATTATGTGGTTGATGATGTCGGTGTAATTGACTTTAGTTAGTTTTATTTGTAAATAAATGGAGGAGAGAGTGAAGGCATTCCTTAGGATTCTTTATGTTTTAAAAATCAAGATTGAAATGTATATGTTGAAAACCAAAAAGGTTTTGATACTCTGTCGGAATTTTTCTGATAAATAAATATGAGTTGTTGTCTCAAATGTAAAAAGAAAACTAAATCTAAAAATATCTCTTATGTTAAAGCTAAAAATAATAGAGTTTGTCAAAAAGGAATATGTCAAGTGTGTGGCTCTAAAAAGTGCCAATTCATCTCTCCTAAAAGAGGAGGAGACATACAAAAGTTTCTGTCAGGAAGTAAATTTACAACAACTGGAATTCCAGGGGAATTACACCTTCCAGGGTATTCTTTCTGTGGTCCAGGAACAAACTTGGATAAAAGATTAGATGAGGCTAACAATCCTAAACCTTGGTCTAAACCTACAAATAGGGTTGATGAAGTGTGTATGAAGCATGATATTGCTTATGGGGATACCACTACGTTGACTGAAAAACATAAAGCCGACAGCGAAATGTTGTATAATTTGTCTTTGATACAAAATCCAACGTTGAGAGAGAAAGTTGATAGGTTTATTGTGAGAAATTTGATAAATGCTAAATTGAAACTTGGTCTTGGTTATTCCTCAAAAAACTATTAGGCTCTAATGATGTCATCAAGACTGAGGAGCTTTTGGCTGAAGAATTACACAAACCTATAATCACAAAGTTTAAAAGAAGGAAGGTTTATTCTAAATACACCGACCACATATGGTCCGCTGATTTAATTGAATTGAATAATGACAGGGGATACAGGTATGCTTTAACCGTTATTGATTTGAGGAGTAGATTTGCCTGGGTTGTCCCTTTAAAAAATAAAAGGGGTGATACTTTAATGTTAGCCTTTAAGCGAATATTTGATCGGGATAAAAGGAAACCAAAGAAGTTATGGACTGATGAGGGAACAGAGTTCTATAACAAAATATTCATGAAATTTCTTAAGGGGAAGGGTATTAAATTATACAGCACCTTTAATGAAGGAAAGGCAGTTGTTATTGAGCGTTTTAATCGTACTTTAAAAGAGAAATTATATAAAAAATTCACACAACTCAGTTCTCAAAAATGGGTGTATTTAATTCAGGATATTGTAGATAATTACAATAATACAGTTCATTCATCAACAAAATCAAAACCATCAGAAACATTTACAAAATTAGAATATGAAAAGGAGATAAATTTGAGAAAGCCCAAGTTCAAAGTTGGTGATATTGTAAGGATATACAAATGGAAAAGCCATTTTGAGAAAGGTTATACACAAAAATGGACTAATGAATTATTTATAATTGTTGATGTAATGGCTACAAACCCTTGGACTTACAAATTAAATGATATAAATCGAGAAGAAATCTTGGGTTCATTTTACTCGCAAGAATTACAAAAAACAAAGCTAATAATTCATTAAACAACATTTCTATTCACCCCACCCAGATTAGCTAATTTAATTAGTGGTAATAAAAAAATAAATTAAATAAATAAAAATCATAAGCCACACCCACACAGACCACGCCCACACAGACCCCGCCCACACAGACCCCACCCACACAGACCACACCCATCATCCCCCCACCCTCCGTGCACCCCCACCCTTGACCCTTCACCCCCCTCATCCCACCCCACCTTCCCCACACACACAAGGGGAGGGGAGGGGTGGGATGAGGGGGGTGAAGGGTCTTTGGCAGGGGTGCACCTCCCCGTTCCCTCCTTTATTCTCTTTTTGTAATTAATAATTAAATAATTGTAAACAAAACAAATATATATAAATAATAGTGAAAACATTAAAAGCTTCATATTACTAAAACATTTTCCTTGAGGTATTATACATTCAACTTCTTCCCAGCACAAGTCATCAATTTGTTCCCAGCACAAGTCAAAGACAGCAGATGTGTTGAGTTTTTGAATCTCTTCCTGAAGACAAGAGGACAAGAGGGGAGAGAAAATATTACACACACACACATACACACACACACACACACACATACACACATACACACACACACACACACATACACACATACACATACACATACACACACACACACACACACAAGGATATGAGGATATTGGGATACATACCTCTAAAAAATCGAGCTTTGTGTTCAAGTGGTCGAGTTGAAAATTTAGGGTACCACATGTTGACGGGAAATAACCACTCTTTGGAAAATCAAAAGCATCCCACTCAAAGCCGTGGTTGTGGTTGTGGTCATCTGTTGATGGTGTTATATTCTTTCAAAAAAGAAAGAAAAAACGTTAATAATTTCTCCTAAAAGATACATTGTATTGACAATGAATAAATAAATGGCAGCTCGCGTTTAATGGTACCAATCAGAGAAATGAATAATTAATTACC